>NC_050572.1:37057533-37272533 GCF_013265735.2 Oncorhynchus mykiss | reverse complement strand
AGTATCAGACCACTGCAAATCTACCAAGACCTGGCCGTCCCTCTAAACTTTCAGCTCATACAAGGAGAAGACTGATCAGAGATGCAGCCAAGAGGCCCATGATCACTCTGGATGAACTGCAGAGATCTACAGCTGAGGTGGGAGACTCTGTCCATAGGACAACAATCAGTCGTATAATGCACAAATCTGGCCTTTATGGAAGAGTGGCAAGAAGAAAGCCATTTCTTAAAGATATCCATAAAAAGTGTCGTTTAAATTTTGCCACAAGCCACCTGGGAGACACACCAAACATGTGGAAGAAGGTGCTCTGGTCAGATGAAACCAAAATTGAACTTTTTGGCAACAATGCAAAACATTATGTTTGGCGTAAAAGCAACACAGCTGAACACACCATCCCCACTGTCAAACATGGTGGTGGCAGCATCATGGTTTGGGCCTGCTTTTCTTCAGCAGGGACAGGGAAGATGGTTAAAATTGATGGGAAGATGGATGGAGCCAAATACAGGACCATTCTGGAAGAAAACCTGATGGAGTCTGCAAAAGACCTGAGACTGGGACGGAGATTTGTCTTCCAACAAGACAATGATCCAAAACATAAAGCAAAATCTACAATGGAATGGTTCAAAAATAAACATATCCAGGTGTTAGAATGGCCAAGTCAAAGTCCAGACCTGAATCCAATCGAGAATCCGTGGAAAGAACTGAAAACTGCTGTTCACAAATGCTCTCCATCCAACCTCACTGAGCTCGAGCTGTTTTGCAAGGTCGAATGGGAAAAAATGTCAGTCTCTCGATGTGCAAAACTGATAGAGACATACCCCAAGCGACTTACAGCTGTACTCGCAGCAAAAGGTGGCGCTACAAAGTATTAACTTAAGGGGCTGAATAATTTTGCACGGCCAATTTTTCAGTTTTTGATTTGTTAAAAAAGTTTGAAATATCCAATAAATGTCGTTCCACTTCATGATTGTGTCCCACTTGTTGTTGATTCTTCACAAAAAAATACAGTTTTATATCTTTATGTTTGAAGCCTGAAATGTGGCAAAAGGTCGCAAAGTTCAAGGGGGCCGAATACTTTCGCAAGGCACTGTATATAAACTGACAAATCAAATTTCAATATTCATGTTTCTATTTGTCAATATTCATAAATAAATGTAAGAAAATGCTTATTGAAATCAAAATAAGACTCAAATACCTTACAGAGCAAGTGGTAAATCTTGATATGACATACTGTACATGTTTGCTTTTTAGCCCCTACAGATAAAACGTTACAGAGTTTTAAAGGAGGCCTTAATAAGGCCACAATTGATTAAATATGCCAACTTGGATGAATAATTTCTCAATTATGCTCTTAGATACAAATGTCAAATATATGTCAACAATCGATCCTCCAACATACCATTCGATGGATTAAATCTGATGATAATCCCAAAAGTCATGGGAGGAATCACTCAAAGGCCTTGTTAAGGTGTGCCAATATAGTGCAAATAAAGAAACCACATACAAATGAATGAAAGTCTGCCAATTTGATCAGAATGGACTATTCTTCACCTGCATGAATGTGTGTGTGTTTGATCTGAAAATATGATCTATTCTCCCATCATTACCATGCAGCTGGAAATGCGCTCTCAGGACCAACAGCTGGCCCAGACCCTGCTGGGACTCAACAATGAGATCCAGAGACTGAGGCGGGAGAGTATGTCTGGGGCTCTGGAGCCGGAGGGGGGTGAACACCACTAACCAACCCCACCCAGTGCACCTCCCCTGGGGGAAACATAGAGTGAGGGTGGAGGTTTCCTGCTGGAATTTTCTGGAACCCTGTCTGAATCCATGACCAGACTATGTCCTTTGGCATTTCTAAAACAGATACGTGGAAGTGTTACACAAACGAGACCCTTGGAATGAGGATTCCCTTGTAAAGGTCACATGGCATGTTTGATGTTGGCTATGAGGGACCCAATGGACTGGATAGGATTTGATGAGTCATAGTCATAAGAATGTTTCAAACTTTTGAGGTAGTGCATGCATTTTCAGTCCTGTGTCATTCACCAAGTGAGATCCAAAGCGAACATGTTATCATTAAAATTATATTATTTAAGACAAAACAATCCGTATTTTGAGGGCCTAGTTTTTCCTTAATACAGTGGCCTGAAACTCAGGTTTTTACAGGTCACATCAGGCCTATAAATCGCATTATGCTGTTTTGCAAAGTGATGTGTTACTCCTAGAATTCTTCAGAATTTTTAGTCACCCACAAACTGCATTCAGAATGATTGCCAGTGTTAGGAAGACTAAGGGGGTATCACACTGAATTGGCTTGGAGCAGTTTTTCCCGAACTCTGGTGCGTTTACCCTCTTAGTTTTTTTTTGTTGTTTGGTTTGTTCTGGTGTGAACACTCTATCTGCACTAACGCACCGTGGTTCGCTCAAAAATGTTGGTCTCTAATGCGATTAATTTCGTACTGAGAACGCAGTCTGGACCAAACACAGGAAAATAACCACAGACACGCACTATTATTGGTTGTTTGACTGCAAGCATTTGATGAAATGCCCGCAAGATCATAACTTGAAATATCTGACACATTCTGTGTGTAGCAGCGCATCCGATGCAGATTAGTGGAGACTGGAGCTATACCGGAGATAGATGCTACTGAATATAGTCTATTCATTTAGCCTATTCAGTCACAGTCGGAGCGGCTATTGTGCTGTTTCCTTCCGCATGTTGTTGGAAGACCAAAACAAAAGTAATATGAAGATTGGGACACATACAGTGGGGCAAAAAAATATTTAGACAGGACCAATTGTGCAAGTTCTCCCACTTAAAAAGAGGAGAGAGGCCTGTAGTTTTCATCATAGGTACACTTCAACTATGACAGACAAAATGAGGAAAAAAATCCAGAAAATCACATTGTAGGATTTTTAATTTATTTATTTGCAAATGATGGTGGAAAATAAGTATTTGGTCACCTACAAACAAGCAAGATTTCTGGCTCTCACAGACCTGTAACTTCTTCTATAAGATGCTCCTCTGTCCTCCACTCGTTACCTG
Organism: Oncorhynchus mykiss; assembly: GCF_013265735.2. Classification (NCBI taxonomy): domain Eukaryota; kingdom Metazoa; phylum Chordata; class Actinopteri; order Salmoniformes; family Salmonidae; genus Oncorhynchus; species Oncorhynchus mykiss. Next base: position 37,269,484 of record NC_050572.1, on the reverse strand, counting down.
TATCAATGGCACCTGTTTGAACTTGTTATCAGTATAAAAGACACCTGTCCACAACCTCAAACAGTCAGACTCCAAACTCCACTATGGCCAAGACCAAAGAGCTGTCAAAGGACAGGCCTCTCTGGGAGAACTTGCACAATTGGTGGCTAACTAAATACTTTTTTGCCCCACTGTAAGTGATGCTTCATGATAATCATAGATGGATATAACGTGAGCATTTTTTGGCCTATAAACAATTGACTTCAATGGACACATCCCACTGAGCACACACTGCTTGAATCAACGTTGTTTCCACATAATTACATTTAACCAACTTGGTATAGACGTTGAATTTACGTCTGTGGCTAGTGGGGTGGTTTTGTTTAGGAATTATAGTTAATTTGACATTTGGAAATGTTAAACCAACTGGACAAAAACAATAAAAAAAATACAATGTAACAAATAATCAAACTCTGATTCGAACTAAAGCTCAAAACGAAGTATGAAAATACCCAAAGATATGAGACTAGTTAAATCATCTAAACTGGAACAACCGTTTAAGTAACGGGTACAATGAGTAACAGATTGGATTAGTTTAGAAACATTTATGTCATTTATATTTGAGTAGCATAAGATTAATTAATCAATTAGAAAACATAGGTATTGAAAGAAACAATAAAAAAAAATCTAGCTGCAATAGAGCATGCTGGGAAATATGATAATAAAGGCCTTGGTTTTGGTTTAATGCTGGTTATTAACACCAACACTGGGTTATTTTACACCAATAACTGTTAATTTAACACTTACAGAGGTAATTTAACTCCCTAATCAACACTAGAACTGTTACACTGAAAAATGTAACACTAAGTTACACTAGCCAATTTGCTGTGCAGAAGCAACAGATTTTAAAAAAATAAAGAATAAATCATGAATCTTAAAGTCTCGGTAACAGTTGTGTTTTTGACTTTGATGTTTTCTGTTATGACAGAAATATATGTACAGTGCATTTCAATTTTGAGTTCTTTATTGTTCTGGCATACTATGTACAGTACCTGTCCCAAATGCAGTTACAGTAGCAAGGATAAACACATCCACTTGTCCACTAAACATTAACATAATAAGTGTTGTCACTTTATCACAGATGAACTCCTTTTGAACTCAGTTGAATTGGGAACTTGGGGGAGCATCCTATCTTGTTCACTTTGATGCCCTTTTTTCGAGATTTTTTTGTTAACTTGACCATTCATTATGTTGTATGAGTCTGCTGGGTCGGCCAACTTGAACTACTGCAAAAGGCCAAACTGCAAAAGGCCAGCTCAGTCTAAGGTGTGTTGTCATTCATTATAATAAGTACATACACTGTATGTTAGTGACATTCATGTTTTAGTCTATTGACATCGGTGTTCAATTACAGTGTTGTACAACAAATCACTATATACGGTATGTGAGTGGATGATAACTGCATATTAATTAGACCTTCGAAAATACTGTATTTCAGTAATGACAGACATTTTCAAGTAATATGGAAGATCGTGAATTGTCGTGATATTTAAATCGCTTTTATAGTCACTATTACAAGAGTTTTTACAAATCCATTGTTGAGACATCACAGTCAATATACTACTGTAAGTAATGGATATTCTCTCTTAAATGTACTATTATACTGTTATGACCTTTGTACAGGGATAGCAGCTGCTGTTGTTTCTTCCATCTAGTTAGAGTTGAAAAGTTACACAGCTTACTTAGTAAGTGTAAGCTCTGCAGTCTGTCAATTGTCTCATGAAAATATATTTTTCTCTCACATGCAAACACTCGTGCACACAGACACACACATCGACACACACACAAGCGCGCACACAGACAGACAGACAGACAGACAGACAGACAGACAGACAGACAGACAGACAGACAGACAGACAGACAGACAGACAGACAGACAGACAGACACACACACACACAAACCCTTATTCAACTTCCTAACACAATAAGGCATTAGGCAAATATGATTGCCTTAGGTCAATCTAAGCCTTAAATCTATATATTATCTTTAGGTTCTATATGGAATCTATTGCAGCCTATTCAAAATATATGCTTGTGTGATTTTCTTTGCAAACACGGTGACAATAGAATAGATGATACTGTGGTATATGACGGTGACATTGACCTACACATTGACCACGGTTGGTCCATAAGAGACTACTGTTTGTTGTTTTATTAAGGCAAGGAGCTTCTTCTGCTGGAAGTCCTTCTAGGTAGAGATGACCCCAGAGGAGGTGGAGTCATTCTAGTGGACAGGCAAGATATGGAAAAGCCCACTTCCCCTGAGCTGGAGTAAACACTACTACCACTGCCCCCTGCCTCACTACCAAAGTCCCAGCTCCCTTCCTCCTCTGTCTCGTCATCCTCCTCTTCCTCCTCCTCTGCTTCGGCACACTCCAGCTTGAGCTCTTGTATTCCAGCGTGAAGGTCCATCAGCTGTCGTATCAAGGCCTGGTCCTGAGATCGCATCTCCATCTGTAAAAAAAAGTTAGGATTGTTCAATTAAACAGAGTGACACAGACATAACAAATAAACAAACAAAAATAGATGTAAACAGACATGTAGATACAGACATGACAATATGGGCACATAAAAGAGGCAGACAGACACAACACCATTTCAAAAACAGTTGGTTTGGTTGTGACATACGGTATTCATAAGCAAATACCAACTGTTACAAAAAAACAAATGGCTATCAAAAATAAGACTAGACAGCAGTTACAGCTGTCAAGTAGTATAGAAAAAATTGCTCGAAACACAGAACCAAATGTTATGTAATGAAAAGAACCAGTGCAGGCTACTCTAGGCTACTGAGTTCTAGGCCTAAATCTCTCTTTTGGAACTGCGCTGCAGCTTCCTTTAGTCTCTTTTAGATGATGAAGTTCACGTCCTTTCCCTGACATAACCTGGTTAAACCATTTCAGTTGAGCGCTGCCTCTTTCAGATGTAAATGCTTTTCTCTCTTTCTTTCTTTCTTTCTCTCTCTTTCTTCTCTATTTATGAGAGCCGGTCTAATTGCCCTCATTTTGAGAATAGAATACACAGAATTCCACCAAATTCGCCAAGTCCAAGTTTGTCCCAGGGAGAGGAATGTTCGAACAAAAACCAATCATGACCAGATCTGCATTTCTTTCTCTGTTAATTACAGCCTCAGACTGGGATTGGGCTCCGACTGAAAGGATGCGATGTGGCTTTAAAAGCTTTGTTTCAAAGAGGGATAAAAGAAGAAACATCAACTTTCCTTTGAGTGAAGTTTGAGCATTGGGCTTCCTGGGGGGTGATATCCCCTCTCGACGTGTGTTTGTGTGTGTTCTGTCTGTATGTCCTTTGCACAGCCATTGCAACAGATCGAACTATGTCTAATGTACCATGGTGGACAGTAAACAAGCACTGGTTCTTGCTGGGGTTCTTGCTTTCTCTTTTAAGAGAACAACTGAGTACTGGGCCATGAGACTTGATAAAAGGTGATGGTTCTAATTGGTGGAAGTCACTTCTATTTGGGCTGGTTTGTGGTTATGTTTGTCTGAATACTGGACAAAGAGACTGGACCTGGGAAGGTTCCCACTGCATCTGCACAAACCCACGTCTCATGACATCAAAGGCCAGCAATCATTGGTCACTGGGAAGTGTAAATTGGATAGAGTTTACATGGGTGTCTTTTGTGTTGGAGGTTTGAGAATGAAAGAGGATGGAGGGCTGATAGTGTAGATGGTTTAATAACATGTCTCTTATGGACCAGTGGATCTATATGAAACATTTTGGCCATAGGGCAGCAGGTACAGTACCAGTCCAAATTTTAGACACACCAAACTGTTAGTCCTACCAAGCACAAACCAGATGGGATGGGTATGTCTACAGAATGCTGTGGTAGCCATGATGGTTAAGTGTGCCTTGAACTCTAATTAAAATCACTGACAGTGTCACCAGCAAAGCCCCCTTACACCATCACACCACCTCCTCCATGCTTCACGGTGGGAACCACACATGCGGAGATCATCCGTTCACCTACTCTGAGTCGTACAAAGACACGGCGGTTGGAACCAAAAATCAAAAAATTGGACTCATCAGACCAAAGGACAGATTTCCACAGGTCTAATGTCTATTCCTCCTGTTTCTATTCCTCCTGTTTCTATTCCTCCTGTTTCTTCTTATTATTGGTGTCCTTTAGTAGTCCTTTCTTTGTAGCAATTCGACCAGGAAGGCCTGATTCACGCAGTCTCCCCTGAACAGTTGATGTTGAGATGTGTCTGTTACTTGAACTCCATGAAGAATTTATTTGGGCTGCAAATTCTGAGGCTGGTAACTCTAATGAACTTATCCTCTGCAGCAGAGGTAACTCTGGGCCTTCTTTTCCTATGGCGGTCCTCATGAGAGCCAGTTTTATCATAGCACTTGATGTTTTTTGTGACTGCACTTGAAGAAACTTTTAACGTTCTTGAAAATGTCCGTATTGACTGACCTTCATGGCTTAAAGTAATGATGGATGGACTGTCGTTTCTCTTTGCTTATTTGAGCTGTTCTTGCCATAATATGTACTTGGTCTTTTATCAAAATAGGGCTATCTTCTGTATACCATGCCTACCCTGTCACAACACAACTGATTGACTCAAACGCCTAAGAACAAAATACATTTCACAACTTAACATTTAACAAGGCACGCCTGTTGATTGAAATACATTCCACGTGACTACCTCATGAAGCTGGTTGAGAGAATGCCAAGAGTGTGCAAAGCTGTCATCAAGGTAAAGGGTGGCTATTTTGAAGAATTTCAAATATAAAATATATTTTGATTTGTTTAACACTTTTTTGCTTACTAGATGATTCCATATGTGTTATTTCATAGTTTTGATTATTATTATTCTACTATGTAGAACATAGTAAAAATCAATTAAAAACCCTGGAATGAGTAGGTGTGTCCAAACTTTAGACTGGTACAGTAGCATAGCGGTTAAGAGCATTGGGCCAGTAGCCGAAAGGTTGACGGTTTGAATCCCAGAGCCAACTAGGTGAAAAACCTGTCCATGTGCCCTTGAGCAAGGCACTTAACCCGAATTGCTCATGTAAGTTGCTCTGGATACAGTACTGTAAAGTTTCAAGGGTTCCCCCATGTAGTCCAATGCCTATAGTGTATGACTTAGATTACTTTAGTTGTTGTTGTTGGTTTGACAATGAACATGTCTCTCTGAACTACTATTAGCTTACACAGCATTCTCTAAGTTATGCCAAAATTAGAACCCATTCAACTATTCGATTCTATTGAACCAACTAAACCAGAGCTATACCAGTAAAGTAACCTACAGTCTCCAGTTTGCCTTTGTATCTCTGTCCCATCCGAGATTTGGTGGGTTTTGTGTGCTCATGACACTTGGTTTCCATGACGAGGCGCCGGGCGAAGACTAAATGCCAAGCGATATATTAATCATTGACAATAGGCCCTCTTTGAATTCCTAACCAACTAGTCCAATATGGAAAAGATGTAGAATAAGTTAACAATGAACCTGTAATTTGTAAGTAAGACATATAACAGCAAATAAACTGACAGGATTCATAGAATATTTTTGTAACGTCTGACTTGTATGGGCGATTAACATTTAGACCTAACAGAGATGTTGCATCCTATAATTATATAGAAAACATACAAGAGACATGTCAGCTAAGCCTTGTGAGGTCTCACATACCTGTTCATAGGACAAATTCATTTCAAAGCACTTGGATCATAGTAATAACAAGCTGTTGTATGCATTGTGTAAAAAAACAAACATATGAGAGACATGTAAGCTGAGCCTTCTACGGTCTCACATACATGGGCCATACAAATTTCAAAGGTATCGCGTACCACTGTCTGACGTTATTGACACATGCAATGTGACACACGAGAATCAAAGTCCGCCGCGAGGAGGAGCAGGAAGAGGATTTTGTACAAATAATCTTCTTCTGCCATACAAGATTCTTATTTGATTTTCATGATTATTTTCCATATGGGAAGGGGGGGGGGGGGGGGGGGGGGGATTGAATGGAAGCTGGAAAGGTGACATCGTAACATCGCCTGCCCATCTCAATTATAAGTATGCAATAACGTGACAGTCCTACGCACTAACGATTTGAATGGCCAAGAAGGTAATTTCATTGGGTGACAGATGGCTTGACCTTAGCCAATAAAAATGTCTCCATTTCCACAGAGCCCCACAGAGTCAGAAGACCACACACAGGTCATTATTTTGGGGGGCTTGAGTAGTCGTATATCTAGCACAGAATAATTTGAACATGTCATCTTTCTCTATAAATATAAAGCAATGAAAGACAAGATCACCCTTGAGTCTCACAGTAACTCACAGTAAAAGTGACGAATAATTGCAATCCAATTTCCATTATCATCTGTTAACATACAGGAAAGGTCAAATTGTCCCCTACAATTTTCAAATACAAATGTGTATTTCTGTTGCAAATACAAAACACATCAATACATTCAAATACAGTACATTTAGCTGAGTATCTTTTTACTCAAGCCCATAGACGGATTACCAATTTGATCAGTTCTAGAGAGACTTTATCACAACCAAACACTTCCGTCATTTGTCCAGTCTTACCAGTTCCCTGCGCAGCCAGGCCAGTGCACTCTCAATGTCCAGTTTGTAGGTGCTGCTGCTTTGTACTCCGGCCATGCAGCCTGCCATCCGGAGCCCTTCCTCTGGGCAGGGGTCTCTAATGGTCCGTGGGTCGCCGGACACAACGGGCCCAGTTGACTTACAGGCATCAAAGGTGGCGTCCTTAGAGGAGAAGTCTCTCAGTCTAGTCAGGACCACTTCCATCATGATAGGCTTCAAGTTCTACAATCTGGGCTGAAAATCAATCAGTATTCTTATAGAATCTATGTTTGGTCTAAGCTTCTCTCGGCTGTAGCAAGATACAGCGTTGTCTGGAGAACTCTTCTCTTTCTGCTTCACTACTCCCACTTCCTCGTGTCCTCTCTCGTGTCAGTGGTAGTTCTGCACTGGACTGGAAACTTAAAGAGGTTCTCCTCTGTTTTCCTCAACCCCCTCCTCTGTGGGACAGTGGAGTGGCGTCAGTCATGTGTTAGTGTGATGCAGCAGGAGTGATGTCAGCTCTTTGCCATTGTCTGAATGCCCGACCCGTGCTTGTTTACCATTTTGGGGTCTCTTTTTAACACACACACACACACTCCCCCTATGGAGAAGGAAGAGGGAGGAGGAGGAAAAGAAGGAACGGAGAAGAATGACAGTTGCCCAGGTTACCTCCATTGTGCTCTTGAGGATAACGGGTAGTCTGTGGAATGTCCTTGGCTCGTTGTCATGTCACCCCTGTTAACAAGGACATAATTTAGTGTGGACTGCTTGTTCCTCAAAGCCCTAAAGCTGCCCCCCTTCAATACTTAGACAGACAGCTGTCCCCCTTCAATACTTAGACAGACAGACAGACAGACAGACAGACAGCTGCACCTAGCAACCCCTACAAACAAAGCTGCAGATCCAGACAAATTGACTAAAATAGCTTTGACACGTTTGCATCTACATTTAGAATTGCAGAAACAAAGGCATCTCCAGACTGAAAAAAAAAATACAAATATTGTGAGTAACATGAGGCAAATGTGTTTTTTTTGTATACGAGATGATAGACCATCCCACTCCTGACACATGTACTGTAGCCTGTGTGTAGATGTATACATGTGTAGCCACATGTAGCCTAACCGGGTTCGAACTCAGGATACCTGTGACTGTCAGTCTTACATATTTTAGCCATTACACAAAGAGGCAAGAACCTCTAGATAAGGATGGTAGGTGTTGTACTAATGTCACTGCAATGTGAATGTGAGATAACCAGTGACATGTTGCGTAATATGAGGAACTAAGCTATTGCAAGTCACTGAACCACATTGAAACCCACCCCCATGCCCTCCAATGAGCGGAATGTGTTAGGCCACACGAGTTGCCAACATCATTTGTTGCTTCACTCCATTCTGGACTCTTACAGAACAAATACAGTTTAACGTGATAACCTACAGTTTTACAGGATATAAGGGGTTTCTGTTACATTAAACTAAAGCTGTGGTCCTGCACTTGGTGAACAAGATCTAGTGAACTGTTAAGAAGATGCGGTTCTCCAGCTGATCTGACAGAAATGAACCAGGATCCTGAGGAGCAGAGTCCTGCTGCAGACAGCCGAACGCTGGCTTGGTGAGAGTGCCGAAGAGTCTTATCACCACCTTTTGGTCATTTCCTGCTTTACACGCCGGGAAAGAAAAGTTCTGGTCCCACTTCATTAAACTAACTTCAATTTATGAAGGCTTTATATATCATACATTTACCAATAACAGGGTAGGTTAGCATGTCTTGGGAGTATGACATTTGACCCTGTAACTTTGTCACTCATCATTATTTATGATTAATTAAGAATGATCTGTAATCGTGGTAGCATCCACATTAAAGTGTTTGGTAACATATTCTATTCTTATTTACAATAAAAGTGTCTCCAAAATGGCACAATACTGTATTTGCCATTCATTTATTAAAGGCACAAAATCATCTTAAACACAAGCTAAATGAACTGCAATGCATCCAACAAGTCTGTGGTCACAAGCTTCATGTGGTCATTGCGTGCTAGGAATGTGGGACCAAAATGCTAAACGTTTGACTAATTTATTGATGAGAATCTTGAAGGGTGTCAATAAGTTTCACCTCTACCTTTTTGAGATTTTTTGTTGTTGTAATTGTTAAACCAAATCTCTTTCTCTGAGCAATTGCATTAGTATAAAATAGTAACATTTCCCAATGTTTTCTTTTTGCATACTATATAGCTCATTATTTGATTTATTCATTTTATATAGTCATTACTGCTCGTCTTTATCAAGGGTGTCAATCATTTCCGACCCTACGGTATATACGGATGCTTTGAAAATGATCTATAAGCTTATGTCATACTTTCTTGTTTGTAATGACTCATTATTATTACACTGTACTTACAGCAGTAATCTTAACCCTAGCTTCGTGTCCGTGACTCAGTTCAACCATAACCCTAACTCTAACTCTAACACTATCCCTAACCCTGGCTTCATGTCCACATCCCTGTGCAACCCTAACCCTAACTCTAACTCTATCCCTAACCCTGGCTTCATGTCCACATCCCTGTGCAACCCTAACCCTAACTCTAACTCTATCCCTAACCCTGGCTTCATGTCCACATCCCTGTGCAACCCTAACCCATGCATTAACCACAACCCTAAGGTTGATGTCCACATCCCGATTCAAACCTAACCATGGGGAAATTCTCCATTGGGTAAAAATCTGTCCTCTCCTCGACTCCTCCATCCCCGTCTCCTCCGTGACCCGGAATCCGATAAGTGGTTGCCATATATAGGAGAAATCTGTCCCGTATGATGCATTTTGCATCACATGATGCTGCGTTTTGCATCATATGACACAAAACACATCATAGGAGCCAAATGTCTGTATTTTGAAAGTTACATATCTTGAAAACTTGATTGCTGACATGCAAAAAGTTTGGGGACAACAATGGACAATTGAAACAAATACCGAAAGTAATCACAATATTATATTAGAGGAGCTATATCAGAACATTAGCAGGCGCCATTTTGTCAAAAGTTATTATGTTGGCTAGCCTAGCCTAGGTTAGCCACAAACCCATTAATCTCTATGGTTAGATCCCCAACAGTTTTCACTCGATCAATTTCCACATTTTAATTTGACAATTTCCACATAAAAGGTAAGCAGCACTCAGATAACCATTTCGACTGTAATATTTCAAATCAAATTTTATTTGTCATACAACAGTGGCATGCTTACGGGCAGAGAGAAAAATAATAACACAAGGAATACAGTGCATTCGGAAAGTATTCAGACCCCTTGGCTTGTCCCAAAGCCACTCCTGCATTGTCTTGGCTGTGTGCTTAGGGTCATTGTCCTGTTGGAAGGTGAACCTTCTCCCCTCCAGTCTGAGGTCCTGATCGCTCTACAGAAGGTTTTCATTAAGGATCTTTCTGTACTTCGCTTCGTTCATCTGTCACTCGTTCCTGACAAGTCTACCAGTCCCCGCTGCTGAAAAACATTCCCACAGCATGGTGCTGCGACCACCATGCTTCATCATAGGGATGGTGCCAGGTTTCCTCCAGACGTGAAGTTTGGCATTCAGGCCAAAGAGTTCAATCTTGGTGTCATCAGACCAGAGAATCTTGTTTCTCATGGTCTGAGAGTCTTTAGGTGCCCTTTGAAAAATTCCAAGCGGGCAGTCATGTGCCTTTTACAGAGGAGTGGCTTCTGTCTGGCCACTCTACCACAAAGGCCTAATTGGTGGAGTGCTGCAGAGATGGTTGTCATTCTGGAAGATTCTCCCATCTCCACAGAGGAACTCTGGAGCTCTGTCAGAGTGACCATCGGGTTATTGGTCACCTCCCTGACCAAGGCCCTTCTCCCCCGATTGCTCAGTTTGTCTGGGCAGCCAGCTCTCGGAAGTGTCTTGATGGTTGGAAAATGTCAGCGAGGACATTTGCTAGCTGGTCAGCGCATGCTCTATGTACACATCCTGGTAATCCGTCTGGCCCCGCTGCCTTGTGAATGTTAACTTGTTTAAAGGTCTTACTCACATCAGCTACGGAGAAAGAGATCACACAGTTGGCCGGAACAGGTGGTGCTCTCATGCATGGTTCAGTGTTGCTTGCCTCGAAGTGAACAAAGAAGGAATTTCGCTGGCCTGAAAGACTTGTGTCACTGGGCAGCTTGCGGCTGGGTTTCCCTTCGTAATCCGTGATAGTTTGCAAGCTCTGCCATATCGGACGGGCTTAAGTAAGATTCAGTCTTAGTCCTGTATTGACGTTTTGACTGTGATTGCTCGTCAGAGGTCGTAGCAGGATTTCTTATGAGTGTCTGGGGTAGTGTCTTGCTCTTTGGAAGCGGCAACTCTAGCCTTTAGTTCATTGCAGATGTTGCCTGTAATCCATGGCTTCTGATTGGCATATGTACGTACGGTCACTGTGAGGACGATGTCGTTGATGCACTTATTAATGAAGCCAGTGACTGATGTGGTAAACTCCTCAATGTTATTGGATGAATCCGGGAACATATTCCAGTCTGTGCTAGCGAAACGCTCCTGTGGTTTAGCATCCGCTTAATCAGACCGCTTCCGTATTGAGTGCGTCACTGGTACTTCCTGTTTGAGTTTTTGCTTGTAAGCAGGAATCAGGGGGATGGAGATAATTATGGTCAGACTTGCCAAATAGAGGGTGAGTATTGTTTTTGTTTTGTACTTTTTACCCTTTTTTTCTCCCTAATTTCATGATATCCAATTGGTCATTACAGTCTTGTCCCATTGCTGCAACTACTGTACGGACTCGGGAGAGGCAAAGGTCAAGAGCCATACGTCCTCTGAAACATGTCTCTGCCAAGCCCTTAACCAGCCACACCAATGTGTCGAGGAAACACCATACAACTGGTGACCGAAGTCAGCGTGCATGCGCCCGGCACACCACAAGGAGTCGCTAGATCGCAATGGGACAAGGACATACCATAGTGATGCCTCTAGCACTGCAAGAACGCTGTGCCACTCTGGAGGCTAAATGCGAAAGCTGAGGATTCGGTTGTAATAAAATAATCCATATTTTCCTTCATGTTCAATTTGGGCGGCCTACATTCCTAAGATTAGAAGAAAACTTTATTTTAAGGAATATTACTTTTTCGAAACAGAAGCTCTCTTATTAAAATTCCCACCCTCTCCCTGAATAAAAAACTTTTGCCCCGAAGGTGCTGCAAGCGGCTAAATTTGCACACGGTGCATGGTCACAAGGCTTCAAATACTAACACTGCTTGCATAGTCACTCAAACAATGATGCGTGGAACTTACCCTCTTTTGTGAGAGGATATCTATTTAGATGATGATAACGCTGAAAACATATAGTTTACATTAGTCCATTTAAAAATATAGATATTTTTGAGTGCATTTATATTTTGTCTTCTGTTTTAATTTCTCCGTCCAAATATATTGGCTGGGGGTTAATAGTGTAACTAGTTTTATTTGTTTACTGTCATCCCTGAAGCACGAAATCATGTTCAGAAACGATTCAGAGAAAACTCAACTGGTCACGGAGAAAGGCACCATGTATAGCATCACCATGGAAAGGTAAAGTATCCCGTTTATTTATTGTGTATTTAAAGTGTCAGGCTGTTGTTTTCAATGTTGTCATTTACATTTATGATATCTGAAAACAACTTGAGCAACTTGATGATGAGTTGATGTTTCTTTCACTTGAACCATATCCACATGAATAGGACGATATTATTATTTTATTGTGCTAATGAACGATTAGTCCTAGTTATCACATTTCATAAGCAGTCACATTTATTTTGACAGTTATGTTTTAATAATGTTTTATATACAGCAGACAGCCATGAGTTCACCTTTTTAGGCGTCCTCTGTACTCAAACTCAGCCTGGGCTCCTGCTAGGCTGGCTGATTTATAGTCTATAAACTTTTACACACGGTTCTAGTTCTGTGCTAGCTTTAGGAATGAACAAAATTGGAGGGTCAAGAACACGAGAATCCCCCTCTCTTGAAACTTGTGACGTTGGAAAATAAAGTTTGGCTGATGTCAATGCTGAACGAGGAGGGTGTTGAGCGCCCATGGTGAGTTTCGTTGACATATTATTTGAATTGCCATTGTTCATTTATTGAATAAAACGCAGTTTTTTAAATGATCTAAGATAGCCTATTACCCTTGCCCCAGTCATGCGTAAAACACTTTTTGCGCACGGGTTCCAATTTTAGGTTTGCAATTGCTCTGCAGTAAGTATGACAGGAGTTCAGCAGTCAGTTCACGCTCCTTCTGCGATGTTAAACTTAATTTAGGGCTAATTGTCATGCTTAGAGCGCACGGTATCTTTAGTTATTTAATAGCATCCACACCAAATCTGGCGTAATCACTCCCACAGTGTTGATTATTGAAGAATATAATTTATAAATGCCTAATGAGCTTAGTTCAACTGTCATACCCCCATCATAATCCAATATATAAGCTTGTTTTACTCCAATGTTTGCAAACATAGTAAATGTAAACACACACTACATAGCCTCAAATCATGGTTAAAGCTATAATTTTGATATCATTGATGGTCAGTCCTGAATTTGAGAGTGTTTACATTTCTCCAGCCTCAACCCTCAGCTTTTTACCATATCAGGGGTGAGGAAGAAGCTTTTTAAAAAATTGTTTCTACTGCTGATTGCTAAAGTAACTTTGAAAAGGTAGTTCACCACATCCAAACTAATTTGTGATAAATGATCATATCTAAATCTGAAATGTCATAGTCTAAAATTGGCAAAACAGATTAATCGGAAGTCAGATGTTAACAGAATGTGTAATTTGGCCTATTAAACACAAAAACGATGTTTCAAGTGAACATTGGGCAGGTCTGTTGCCCCCCAAAAAAGGAAATTCTTACCTACTTCACACATTTTTTTTGCACATTTTGGCAAAAAAACAAACTAGTGTATAGTTCCGGTAGTTAGCTAGACTGCTACATGGAAAATAAGTAATTTACTACTTAAAACTACCAAGATTTGAATTAAATTCAACTACTGCCAAGCTACTGCAAAATGTATTTCAATTACTAGTTGAACTACATGTACTGTAGTTCACTCCTCCCCAACACTACTCTCCCATCACATCCATTATCTGGTCCCTGGGTGGGGGATTTAAAGGAAGGATAGTCCAGGAGCTACAAGGTTGAACACAGTCAGTTAGCCTAACAGATGCAACTGGTTCAGTGTTCAGTAGTTAGTGGTGCAAAGGATCACAAAACTCACGGTTCGGATCACGGTTTTGAGTCGTGGATCGGATCATTTTTCAGATTAGCAAAAAACAACAACAAAAAAACAAAGGGAGACAAATATAACTCTGCTTTTCATTTTTATTACTTAAAGAACACTTAAAGCAAGGAACTTTTCAATGTTTAAATCAAATCTTAAAATAAATGATTCAATACTCAATTGATAAATTAAAGTGCAATATGAGGCATGAAACCTTCTTCCTTTGAACAACAGTGAATGAAAAAAAATGGCCCGTGTCCACATCATCAAAAAGAAATGTAAAAAAAAAAGAAAGAAAGCAAAGCAGAGCTGAGCTTATAACTTCAAATTCTTTTCCAAAAAGATGAGGGTGTCTACATTGTCTGGGGAGAGGGTAGACCTCTGCAGTCACTATGTCCCCTGCCGTGGAGAACACCCTCTCGCTAGGAACTGCTGTGCCAGGCACAGCCAGGTAGCATCTTGCCATCATGGCAATGTGAGGGTATTCACACTCATTGCTTTTCCACCATGCCAGTGGATCACCATCCACTGGAATGCCGCTTGCTGCCTTGTAGGATGCCCCCTCCTCTTTGATGGTGTTGGCAAACTTTTGTCCCTGAGAAGCTTCTTCATGGACAAATTATTTTGTGGAGGAGGTGCCTCTGAGTCTGCCCCCTGTCGGCTCTGTGGCTTGACCCTACAGAAAAAAATTACTTGATCTATTAAACTAAATAATTATTTATTTTCATATTTCATATAACTATAATTGTGGCAATAACATTTACACTCACAAACATTTAATAAAAGCCATTATTATTCCAAATCCAAAATTGATGATTCTAATAGCATAGACTAAGATTAGACTGCACTATATTTCTTATTTAAGTAATTCACTATTTTTTTTGACCTCTTCGGTGGCCACAGTCTCAGTGGTGAGATCACTGTATGTCCTCCGGTGTTGGGCAGGGTCTAGGTGAGACATGGACTTGAACCTTGGATCCAGTGCAGTAGCTCTATGAAGGTAGTCCTGTACATTAGGGGGGTATCTGGGGTTCAGGTCCTCTCTAATGGCAGCCTTGACATCTCTAGTGATGGTGTTGTCTTCCTCACTTGGGGCCATGGATTGTAGAATCCTTGTTTTCAGAGGTAGGATCATGGACACAGACGGTGCCGTTTCAGTGCTCAATAGAATTGCAACCGTTTTGAGGGGTTTGAACACCTGGAGGACCTCCTCTGCCACTTTCGCGTCATCATCAGACAAGGTGACGATGTCTTTATATTTTTTTTCAGGGTCTTGTCTGTCAGTGCAGCGTATACAGCTGCCTGCTGCTCAAGATGGTGCTCCAACATGTCATAAGTAGAGTTCCATCTTGTTGTGACATCGTGTATGAGCTTGTGGGTTGGTAGTTGTAGCATTTCGTGCTTGGTCTTAAGCACACGAGCGGCTGTTGTGCTTCAGGGGAAAAAGGAAACCACCTCCCTGATCCTCCCAAGGAGGCGGTTCATCTGGTTACCTGAGATTCCCATTTGGGATGCTAAATTGACCACACGTGCAAAGCAAGCTATCTGTGGCCCCAGTCCATCTTCTATCACTGCATTTACTTGGTTCTTGGCATTATCTGCGGTGATTGGGATATTGCTATTGGGCAATAGTGGGTGCGCCAGGGGCTTTCGTAGCGTGGCTCAAGCACTTTCCCCATATTTTTAAACCCTTTGTTTTCTACAACAGAGTATGGCCTCATGTCTGCAGCGATAAACATTCCAATAGATTTGGTGATGGCTTCAGCCCGGTCTGATTCTGCAGCAAAGGGCTGCTTAAATGCCGCGGTGAGAAGTTGTTGTCTCTTGGCTGAGTTGGCTCCCGTCACTGACACACCAGGGTGATGGCGCTTTAAATGTGTGGCCATGCTCAATGTATTTCCATGATCATATGGCTTTCTTGTGGCATTATTTCTACACACCGTAATGGTGTTGTCCACCACCCTTCTTCCGTCCTCATATTTGACAGGGAAGCCAAAATGCTCCCATACATGAGACTTAAATGAAACGGGAGGCTTTTCCAGTTCGTCAGCTCCTCCGCCAGCCGTGGCTGTCAATTTTTCTTCTTTGCTTATTGCAACGCGAGCATCCGGGACTGATTCATTGGGATTCAACATGCTCCGTTCACGTGAACAGTGCACGCAACTGCTTTAAAACTAATAATAAAATCAACCTTCAGGCTTCAGAGTAAAACACAGCACACATCTGTCTTGTCTTTATCTTTTCACTGTGACTCTGCATCGAGATTTAGGGAATTATTACTTTGAAAAGTAACAGTGTCAGTGAAACTGTATTTCCCACTATGATGGTTAAACTTTGCAATTGATCCACGGTTCATGTGCGTGCCAAACCGTGGGGGGGGGGGGGTTACACCACTATCAGTAGTACACGGATCAAGCAAAATAAAAGTCCCCAATGACCCCAATGTACCAATTTATGTCTCTCATAAGGCCTCTAGTTTAGGATATAACCCAGATAATGTAAATTGTCGACATTGGAGCTTATAAGGC
Organism: Oncorhynchus mykiss; assembly: GCF_013265735.2. Classification (NCBI taxonomy): domain Eukaryota; kingdom Metazoa; phylum Chordata; class Actinopteri; order Salmoniformes; family Salmonidae; genus Oncorhynchus; species Oncorhynchus mykiss. Next base: position 37,253,111 of record NC_050572.1, on the reverse strand, counting down.
CCCCTACCAACCTGGTTTTCCTGAGGGGTGTCCTTTCATGTACCAAACAGGCTCTGAAATGGAGGTGGACTGTATATGCTACTGACTGTATTTGGTGACCGTATTTGGTGACTCAATTTGGGTAGTATTCGCCCTGGGGTGTTGGAAAGAGGGGGTCAACAGTTGACTTTATGGCAGACAGTAAAAACACTTGAGGCACTGGGAATGCTACGGATTGTAACCACAACATACAACATTATTACAGTTTTAACGACGCTCACTAACTTAAAAATACTACAGACAGAAACATATTACTAAAAGATAAGTATGTCATGCTTAATGCATACAATGTAATTAACATCACAGACAATGTTATTAACATAATGGATGTAGAATTTCCATTTTGAGAAAGAAAACCCCTAACACTACACTGTTAATGAACAAACTGGCATTTTTTTTTTTCGCTCTGCCTCATGGCAATGTGTGGAATAGCAGGAAATTAGCTTTAAATCAGCAACATTTTCTCTCAGCCTCATGGCAAAATGTGTAGAATAGCATGAGATTAGCTATAAAGCTGCATATGTTTCTCTTTGCCCCAATGGCAAAATGTGTAGAATTGTAGGAAGTTTTTCTTTGCCACTGCCTGAGTGCCGATACTGAGAATTCATTTTGGGCTGTGGAAGTGCCTGAATGCGCAGCTGAGTGCAACAAGTAACGGCACACAAGGCGGGCACAACACGAGAGAGCCATCCTTTCATACAAACTCTGCTCAGCCTCAGTCTTTCTCTCTTCTTTCCATTCCCCCTCCTCCTCCTAATTCTTGGACGACTTTCATGACATCCATCTCGCTTGTCTGGTCTTTCTGGGCACAACACGAGAGGGACAGCCATTCTTACAGGCTCTACCTCAGTCTCTGCATTCTATCCCCCCTTCTCCTCCTCTCTCTTGGACGAATTTCACGACGTCCATCTCTCCATAATCCATATGCCTGTTGTCTTCTTTTCCTGTCCCCCCCCCCGCACAGTGTGTCCACAGATGGGATAATGCAGAAGGAGAAGGACAGCAACATCAAGCATTGCCATGACAACAGCCAAGCTACGGAGGACAGGGAGCGGGAGAAGCAGTTGGCCAGGAAGAGGCTCTACGTGGTCTCGGCTGTCTGCTTGGTCTTCATGATCGGAGAGATCCTGGGTGAGGGGTTAAATGATACATGACTATTGGCTAGCCTGTCAATTAGTTAGTCAGTGAGTCTGTGTCTCTCAGTCAGGCAGTCAACAGTCAGTCAGTTAGTTGGTTAGTCGTTAGTGATATACTCCTCACTCTCTCTCGCTCTCTCTCACTTCTCTCTCGCTCTCCCTTTCTCTGCCTGTAGGTGGTTACTTTGCGGGGAGTCTGGCAGTGATGACAGACGCCGCCCACCTGCTGGTAGACTTCGCCAGCTTCATCATCAGCCTGGTGTCTCTATGGCTCTCGTCCAGACCCGCCACACGCACACTCAGCTATGGCTGGCATCGTGCAGGTGAGATCATCAGCCTCATCATCATCATCATCGTCATTATTTGTCTTTATCATCGTCATCATCATCATCATCACCTTCATCTTAATCATGATCATCATTATCATAAAATGCTCACCCTCATCATCACTGCCATCTTCATCAATAATCAATACATGCTGTATCCCAATCTCATGATCCACTTAATGCGTGTGCTTTATACCCTTTCAGGAACAAGTAAGTTGAAGTGGAGTAATTTAATGTGTTTATAGAATAGCATTCCTACGGTTGTTTGTAGCATTGTGATTTATGTATCATGGCCTTTACAATAGGAACCTGGCAGTAGATTCTTAAAAAAAAAAAATCAGATACCATTAGATGCATCGATTCGCTTTCAGGCGAATATTTGTGCATAGGACAATGATTCACGTTTCAACTAGAGTTTTGTAAAACTAGGCTACCTGGGTCTCTAATTGGAGACCTTTTCCTCTTGGCTCTCACTATGTGGTACGTTTGGCACTGCTGGAAATATCAAATGGGTTTTTCTGCAGCTCTTTACTGTAATATATCCGTCCCATCACATTTCTCTCACTATGGTCTCTGATTAAAACGTCACGTGTTCTCTTTCTCTCCTCTCCTGTGTGTCCCCTCTCCCTCTATCCTCTAGAGATCTTGGGTGCTCTCCTCTCGGTGGTGACCATCTGGCTGGTGACAGGTGTGCTGGTTTACCTGGCTGTGCAGCGCCTCATCAGCGATAATTATGAGATCGAGGGGACCATCATGCTCATTACTTCAGGCTGCGCTGTGCTGGCAAACATCATGTGAGTCCACCGACGCCAAAACGCAGCCCATTCGTTACGGACTGTCACAGTCAACAGGGCTGGGGTCATTTCCTTTTCAATTCAGTGGCTGAGCTGAAATTCACTTCCTGAATTGAATTTTAAATTAAATTAAATTCCATTCATGAATTGACTTCATCTTTGGAATTGACATAGTCTGCTGTGACCATGACTAATGTAGTGTTTACAAATGACGACTACGGATGACAGACAAGCTGAGAAAGTGACGTGGATTTCCGTGGGCTTTAGTCCCTGTAAGTAGTATTTCTGTGTTGTTAATGGTTCCCCGTTAGGGCTAGATATTGGTGACTCACAGGTGAAAATCAAACCACAGTATTTGGATAGTTTAGATTTTCCATCTGTAGATGCTCTACAGATGGTCATACTATCAGCAAACTGTCTGTTAATAAGCAACTGCTTGCTAAGGTTACTGTTAGGGTTAGGTTTAGAATAAGGTCAAGGGTTAACATTAGGGTTAGAGCTAGAGCTAGGGTTATGGTTAGTAGATAGTTAGTTGAAATGTTACTGATAGTCTGTAGAGCAGTGTTACTCAACAGTAGCAAGTAGATATACAGGTATTGTCACGTAAACAGCCTACAGACATCTTCGAAAGCAGGAAGCATCCATGTATAATGCTTCATAATGTGTTGTAAACATATATGAGCATTTATAATGCCTAATAACAATGCTTTTAATATGTTATGTCTTTCTGAATGTCCTGTGGGCAGTATGGCTTTCACCTTGCACCAGTCTGGGCATGGGCACAGCCACGGGGGCCTCAGCAGTGGGCACGGCCACAGCCACAGCACTAACGACAAGAGCAAGCATGGGCACAGCCACAAGAGCAGCCACTCGCACAGTAACGGTAACCAAGAAAACCATTCCCATGGAAATGGCGACGTGGAGCAGCACAATGGGGTGGACGGTCAGCAGCAGAAGTCGGCGGGGTCACGACCTCAGGCCAACGCCAGCGTGCGCGCTGCCTTCGTGCATGTCGTGGGAGACCTGCTCCAGAGCATCAGCGTGCTGGTCAGCGCCATCATCATCTTCTTTAAGGTCAGAGGTCAACTGGGGTGACGTGGGAGATGGGGATCAACTGGGGTGACGGGGGAGGTAGTGGTCAACTGGGGTCATGTGGGAGGTAGTGGTCAACTGGGGTCATCGAGGTAGTGGTCAACTGGGGTGACGTGGGAGGTAGTGGTCAACTGGGGTGACGTGGGAGGTAGTGGTCAACTGTGGTGACGTGGGAGGTAGTGGTCAACTGGGGTGACGTGGGAGGTAGTGGTCAACTGGGGTGACGTGGGAGATGGTGATCAACTGGGGTGACGGTGATCAACTGGGGTGACGTGGGAGATGGTGATCAACTGGGGTGACGTGGGAGATGGTGATCAACTGGGGTGACGTGGGAGATGGTGATCAACTGGGGTGACGTGGGAGATGGTGATCAACTGGGGTGACGTGGGAGATGGTGATCAACTGGGGTGACGTGGGAGATGGTGATCAACTGGGGTGACGTGGGAGATGGTGATCAACTGGGGTGACGTGGGAGATGGTGATCAACAGGGGTGACGTGGGAGATGGTGATCAACAGGGGTGACGTGGGAGATGGTGATCAACTGGGGTGATGTGGGAGATGGTGATCAACTGGGGTGACGGGGGAGGTAGTGATCAACTGGGGTCATGTGGGAGGTAGTGGTCAACTGGGGTCATGTGGGAGATAGTGGTCAATTGGGGTGACGGGGGAGTTAGTGGTCATTTGGGAGGTAGTGGCCAACTGGGGTGACGGGGGAGGTAGTGGTCAACTGGGGTCATGTGGGAGGAAGTAGTCAACTGGGGTGATGGGGGAGGTAGTGGTCATTTGGGAGGTAGTAGCCAACTGGGGTGATGGGGAGGTAGTGGTCAACTGGGGTGATGGGGAGGTAGTGGTCAATTGGGGTGATGGGGAGGTAGTGGTCATTTGGGAGATAGTGGCCAACTGGGGTGACGGGGGAGGTAATGGTCAACTGGGGTCATGTGGGAGGAAGTAGTCAACTGGGGTGATGGGGGAGGTAGTGGTCAACTGGGGTGATGGGGGAGGTAGTGGTCAACTGGGGTGATGGGGAGGTAGTGGTCAACTGGGGTGATGGGGAGGTAGTGGTCAACTGTGGTGATTGGGAAGTAGTGGTCAACTGTGGTGATTGGGAGGTAGTGGTCAACTGGGGTGATGGGGAGGTAGTGGTCAACTGGGGTGATGGGGGATGTAGTGGTCAACTGGGGTGATGGGCGAGGTAGTGGTCAACTGGGGTGATGGGGAGGTAGTGGTCAACTGTGGTGATGGGGAGGTAGTGGTCAACTGGGGTGATGAGGAGGTAGTGGTCAACTGGGGTGATGGGGGAGGTAGTGGCCAACTGGGGTGACGGGGGAGGTAATGGTCAACTGGGGTCATGTGGGAGGAAGTAGTCAACTGGGGTGATGGGGGAGGTAGTGGTCAACTGGGGTGATGGGGGAGGTAGTGGTCAACTGTGGTGATGGGGAGGTAGTGGTCAACTGGGGTGATTGGGAGGTAGTGGTCAACTGGGGTGATGGGGGAGGTAGTGGTCAACTGTGGTGATGGGGAGGTAGTGGTCAACTGTGGTGATTGGGAGGTAGTGGTCAACTGTGGTGATGGGGGAGGTAGTGGTCAACTGGGGTGATGGGGGAGGTAGTGGTCAACTGGGGTGATGGGGGAGGTAGTGGTCAACTGGGGTGATGGGGGAGGTAGTGGTCAACTGGGGTGATGGGGGAGGTAGTGGTCAACTGGGGTGATGGGGGAGGTAGTGGTCAACTGGGGTGATGGGGAGGTAGTGGTCAACTGGGGTGATGGGGGAGGTAGTGGTCAACTGGGGTGATGGGGGAGGTAGTGGTCAACTGGGGTGATGGAGAGGTAGTGGTCAACTGTGGTGATGGGGAGGTAGTGGTCAACTGGGGTGATGGGGGAGGTAGTGGTCAACTGGGGTGATGGGGAGGTAGTGGTCAACTGGGGTGATGGGGGAGGTAGTGGTCAACTGGGGTGATGGGGAGGTAGTGGTCAACTGGGGTGATGGGGGAGGTAGTGGTCAACTGGGGTGGAGAGGGCGAAGGGGTGAGAAGATTAGGACTGAGGCACAATGGGCATGTTAGATAAGGATGAGGCGGATGTTCGTGTTGACACACTCTTCCTGGCTTTCGTAAAATGTCCTTTTGATCGGGTCATTTAGATAGCTGAGTACTCATTGCATTAGAATGAAACATACAATATGTCACATGCTCAAAGAGTGGCCCAAATAGAGCCCCGACAACGTTAGGTTATTAGTCTAATTTCATAGATTAAGTTAAAGTATTTTTGAATTTGCATAAATTGTACATAAATACTATTGAAAACTCTCAGCAAAACACAATGGAATTTAAATAATTGAAAGAATCAATCAGTAATTGATGGAAGATCATATAACTTCTAGTTAGCGGCAATTTACTGTATTATAAATTGTTGACTTTATCCACTTTGGGATTTATTGCCTTGTGCCCCATGCCGAGGCTGCAAAAATGACACTCTCGACAAATTAATTAAGTATCATTGCGGTACACTCTGCGTCTGTTACCGTAGTTTACTGTTAATTTCACAGTAAGTCCAGTGTGACTTTTAGACTCCCCCCCCCCCCCCCTTCCTTCCTGTGTGTGATAATCTCTCAAAATCTTCATGTGCTGAGCATGCACCTCCGTAGGCACTGAAATCTACTGCGTCATGTTCTCAAAGGTAACTCCAAAGCTAGAGATTGATGTATTTTTTTTTTACTGATATTGCTAGCAGGCAATCCTCAATAGAATGATCCCTTTTGTGATGCTGTACAAGCACAAACGTTCATGTGTTTCTAACGTGAGATCGAGATGTATGTTTTACCACAAGTATTACCACAAGTATGTCTTCCCACAAGTATGTCTTTTAACTCAAGTTAAATATATTGGGCGGAAAATAGATCATGCAATGACAATGTAATGATTACGGTCCTTACTCTCGCTTTCTCTTTGTTTCCCACAGCCTGAGTATAAGATAGCTGACCCGATCTGTACGTTCCTGTTTTCCATGTTTGTCCTGGGAACCACCATCACCATTATGAGAGACATCCTGCTTGTCCTCATGGAAGGTAATACGGGGAGTTCTCTCTATCGTCCCTGTTTCGGGATTATGTCAAAGTAGACGTCTTATTGTAGACGAGGAATGATTTATAGGGATGACAGCCATAAGGATATGATTTGTGCAAGAGTTGACGATTGCAACATGTCTAAAACTTTTATGATCACAAGCGTTGCCCAAAAGTTGCCCAAGAGGCCCATCTTTTGTGCCCAGTCCCCCCTCTCTGTGTGTGCGTTTGCGTGTAATGAAATCCATCTCTCTCTCTCTTTCCCTCCCTCCCTCTCTTATTTCTCCCCAGGTACCCCAGCTGGAGTGAAGCACGGTGAGGTGAGGGATCGGCTGCTGGCAGTGAAGGGGGTGAAGTCTGTCCATAGCCTCCATATCTGGGCCCTGACTATGAACCAGACGGTGCTCTCAGCCCACGTGGCTATAGGTGAGTGTAGGCTGTCAGTAATCTCCTGTTATGTTACAACTCCCATATGTGATGATGGCTTTATTGTGTCCCTGACACTTTTTTTTCGCTTGTCATGCACCCGAGAATGAAACATTCTGCGGAAATGCCACTGCTGTTTCCACTATATGTGTGCACTGCTTGTGACTTGACTTGATCAGACCGTAGTGACTTGCGAAATTGTCAGTTGGTCAGTGTCATCATAGTTGCATTTCCTTTCCCTCCACAGATGACATAGTGGATGCCCAGCCAGTCCTAAGGGAGATGACCCAAACCTGCTTCTCCAACTACAACTTTCATTCAGTCACCTTACAGCTGGAACAGCAGGCCGACCAGAAGCCTGGGTGTAGTCTGTGTGAGGACCCCAAAATGTAGACACCTGTTTAAGCCCATGGGAGAGGCCAGGAGCCCAGAGGAATGAGGCTAAGTTAAGCTACCTAACCAGGATTTAGTTGTAGCCTGGACACACCCTTTTGGCAAGTGGACCAGGAACATATTGGAACTGATTTCTCGCACCTCACATTTGTACCGCTAGAGTTCCTGCACATTTGATAGAATGCGGTCTAAAATATTGCGGCGTTGTGGCACCTTAATATAAACAGCACTCCAAATAGAATAGAACACAACTTTTTTTGACTCTATGTTACAGCGAACAACTTGCAGTGCAGTGTCTCTCTGGAGGAGTACCGGCACATATTTCAGTCCACTTCAGGCTCTGCTTTTGGCTGATCAATCATGGATATTGGACCAGAGGGGTATACTACAAAGCAGGTTCAATGTTTTAGGGCTCTATTTTCAGCTGGCGTTAAGGAGGCGCTAGTGTCATACGCAAGTTAGTTTGCAATTTCGTCACAATTTAGACGTCTAACATCAGCATGCTTATGCTCAGATGGGAGGAGTGTAAATATTTTAGGCGTGCCCTTAAAAACATGATCCAAAGTACTAATTTCAGCCGGCACTGGCAGGGATATTTAAGACCGATCAAAAGCTGGTTTTAATGGTAACGCAGTTGGTTATGGTATGAATTTTGACAGCTGAAACACAGCCTATCCAGCCGTGACGCGCACACTGCCCACATGAACATGGAACAAGATGTGATTTGGTACCTGTATACTTCGTATTGAGAAACATAAAACGTTTGTGTTTTTCCCCCATTTTATTTGATTAAAAACCAAGCATAGCCTCCCCTCTCAATGAAGGCTGTTTTCTTTTTGTCCTGACCAATGTAATCAAGTAGGCTAGACAAGACCGTCGATAAAGGGTTTGGCTCGTGAGACCGCTTGGAAATAAATCTTAATCACCCAAGCTTTATTAAAATACTGTATCAAGTTTGAAAGGAGCAAAACAGTGAGCTGACATTCCCTTTTTATCTGTGCATTGTAGGCAGGCCTACATTATTTTAGCCATGCTTTGGACGTATGTAAGACTCCCTCCTTGATGTAGGCTACATGTGTCCATGTCCATCGTGAAAGGAGAGATGAGAACCTCTGTGAATACCGGTGAACATTGTATTTAGAAGTTATTTTCATGTAACAATTGCTTGTTTTCCATTTCAACTTTAAAAAAAAAATCCAAGCCCTCCACAGACTACCCTTACCCTAGAACTACTATAGCGAAGGCTGCTTCAACAGCAATGCGTTGTGTTTTTTTTTTTTATGATGGTGATTTTGTGATATCATTACATTTGACATGCATTTATTGTTGAAAAAAAATAAAACAGATTTCTTGCTTTTTGTTTAATTTTATTAAAACAAACTCATTATAATTTTCAGTGTGAATTTAATCTTTCTTATTGACAACATTTGGCATGTCCATGCTCAGCCATAATGCAATTTACAGTAGGCCTAGCCCCTAAATCAGTGCGAATGCTATTGAAGCAACAATGTGGACTGCTAACAGGTTCAAGTTTAGCAAATACGGGATCTACATTTAGTTATTTTCTTTCTGTAAGCTGTTTAACAAACTATAGTGGACTAACATTGGAATTTGAGTTGATCCCAAGATAATATATACAAGACTGTATATACACAAATTGAAGCAACCACATATTTAGCCATGGAGCACGTTCTGATTGGCCAGTGAGGGGGTCAAGCCTCAACACACCCACAACTTATTTATTCATCAAATCCCAGCCCTTTTGAGCCACCGCCAGCAACTGCGCAAATAGTTGTGGTTGTAAAAATAGCAAAAATATTTTGGACACATCCTCGAACCTATAGCGCTACTGCCAACGCTTAGATTGACGATTGCGTTAGGTTTGTTAAGATAGAGTTAATTTCCCGCAATTCTATACATTCTGCCATGGGGTGTAGAGAAGATTTAGCAATTTTATAACACATTTCTTGCAATTCTACTCATTTTGTCATGGGGTGGAGAGGAAATGTAGCAGTTTTACAGCGACACATTTTGCCATTGGTTGGAGAGTTTTTAATAATTCGACCATGATTACAAGTTTAGATCATTTACCCCCCCCCCCCCCCAATTGACTCAACAACCAACCAAAAACACATATCTAAGAAATGAACCAGGAAAATCAATAAGTTATTTGGGGTTGTTTATCAAAGATAGCTGGCTAACTCACTGATCCTGCTTTGTATTTTACCCCTTTTGTTGTGGTTAGTTTGTTTATCTCTGAAAGCTGAGGTGGTCATTCTATAGTCACAAGAAAGTGCCTCTGTGCCAACATTCCCAAAGAAGTAAAGATTGAAGAGATCAGGGATGGGGTGCCATAGCTGATCACAGGCTTGAAAGTGTTGCACCATGAATTATATTTATATATGTTTTTGTCTTACTGTAAGTCCACATATTAAAATGTAATTTGAGTGCTTAATGGTTTAAGTGTCTATATTGAAATGGTGGTCACTGTATCGTTTAAAGAACATTAGATGAAACCGCACGGTGTTAGATGCTAATAATTAAGAGAACAAAACCGTCCTTATATTTAAAATACTGATTTGAATAAAATCTACTGTTGTCAATAACCATGTTTGCCCTTTTGCCTTCTGCTATAGTTCCTGATAAGGATACGGGTTGCTCAGCAACACAGCACTCAGTGGATCCATTGTCTCTTTGCACACCTTGATCCCTTTTCATTTCCCTGTCCCCTCCTCGACCTTCAGCCAGTCTGGTGCAGCTGTAGGCCGTCAATGCAATGGATCAGCCATCTTGGGTCTCAAGGGTCCCTTTAGTGTTACTGACCCAGTATCATATACACATCTCTGGTTTGGCCTCACCCTCCCTTAAAAGGGAGACTTCAATCAGTCTGTCGAAAATCAGACCCTGATAACATGAATTGATCAAATGTACACAGGGGAAAGGTTCAGTTTGTGTACTGAAAGCTATTAGGGGGTATTTGAAACATGTAGAATAAGTCAATTAAGGAAGGGAGAGTCAGTGATTAAGTATGCATTTTGTTTTGGAGGTCTAACTTGTTTTGTTGTAGCAAACCATTTCAGCAAGGCTATCACAAGCTCTCTAGAATGTGTGAGTGGATCAACATTTAACCTCTGCATTTGCACTCCACTCTGTGGGCTGTGTGAGCATGACTCGGCAGATTAGAGCAGCGTGTGTGTGTTTAACATCTGATTGATGGATTGTGTTTCCCTGAAATCAGCTGACCCCTGGCAGTATCCCATCTCCTGTGCACCCCATCCTCTTTGCACCCTGCTTTTGTCTGCTCTACATTACTCTCTCTCACACACACACACACACTCTTTGCACCCCACTCTACTCAGCTCACACACACACAGAGACAAACACACAGAGAAAGTTAAGCCCTTTATCCAACTGCTGCTCTGGCAGTCACTGTTGGGCTGAAATTCGCACAGGATTCCACATGAGGCAGAGGGGCACAGAACCGTGCAATTTAGCCCTACTCCTATATTATCTCTCTCCTTGTCTGTAGCTTGGTCCATTCTCTCTTTTAATCCTCTTCAACGTGAGACACTGTCCTGGTTGAAGTGGGAGAGCAGACTATTGTGCACTGTGCCCCTCCCGAACCTAACCCTGGAGAAACAAGATCAGAGTGTTTTTAATTAAAGCACGAGACGGCTGAGTCTGGTAGATAATCCGATTTAGCCTGATATCCCTCAGCAGTCATTATATGGTTCACGTTTCCTATCCCCTCACTGGGAGTTTTCCCTCCCAACACTCTGGGGCCTTCAATCTGGCCATAGTTGAGGCTCTCTGCTGGTTTGGTGTAGGTGATCTGTACACCCTGAAATCACACCAAGGTCATCAATGTCAGCCTATCTTATATTTAAGAAGTTTCTAAGTGGTTAGAATATGTGTCATAGAGCAAATCTCTCTTCTTAAATATAGTAGCCTATTTATTCAATGTTTGTATAATTCATGGTAATTGAACAGTATTTGAGAACACTTCTCTATCAACTATGTGCTTTATCTCTGTCTGTGCTTGAGGGTGTTCAGGTAAGGTATGGTCATTGGAAACACATGTTAAGTATAGATTCTGTATCAGATGCGAAATTTGTCTTCATCTTAATGGACTTTGAATATTCATAAGTCTGTTATAAAGACTTAAACACTACAGGCACGACACAACAGAACCAGAATTGTGTCAACATATTTTGTGCAAATGCCTCAAAATAGAGCCACGTGTCACACCAAGCCTCAGTTATTCAATATTCATATGTGGGAAACAAATTATAACCTAGGAAATTAGAATCTAACAACCTGTGACAAGCCAGATTTGAACTCATTCATCGTGGTAAACTAAACGGCACTCTTTTTCGCAAATTAAGGTGTCAGCAGCCAAGTGAACTGACATGGCGTTTCTGTGCCCGTTTCTGTCTCAGCAGCTTACACAGAGAGCTTTAGAGAGAAGAAAATAAAACCTGTCTCAAGGTTTACAATTACCCAACTCAGCCTCCCACACTAGATAAATTGACATTTAAATCCATCCCGTAGCCATATAACCCCACATTTGAAGGAATAATGGAAATTAAGTAACAGGCATTATTTTCAAACTTCAGCTTCACTCAAGCCTGAAGAAGCCTTTCATTTTTTCAATAAAACCCTCTCTTATTCTCCTTGTCACTCAGAGCAGCAATTTAGCACGGCAGGGCGCACAGGATGAGTAAGTATCTATTTCAGGCACATCTTGTGTTTGATACTTTAATTTAAATAAAGATAACTCGTAACAGATTGCTTTGTGAGCTATGAATGGAAACCTAGCAGAGAATTATAGTTTTTGTCTATTCTACCATTAATAACATAGGATTAGGGGCTCACACAAGTTTGAATGGTGTTTTTTTATACAAAGAGGAAGATTATGATGACACATGACACGTTAGGGATGATCCCAGCTAAATCGTATACAAATACAGTAAGTCACTTCACCAAAAAGTTTAAATAGGCCAGAGGGTTGAAAGATAAATTATACAGGGCAGTGTTGATCGCAGAATGACCACCAGGTGTCGCTTTTACACAGGTGAACTTGCAGTGGAGCTCTGCTCTACCGTAACATCATGAGTGGGTTATTAAACACCTATATTTGATGTATTTTTTTTTTGTATTAGAGTGTTTTTTCATAGTCACCAATACATTTCAGTGCAATCAATGGCAGCAACAATAATCCACATTTTTAAAGCTGGAATCCTTAATTGAAACAATAACAAAGTGTCACCTCACATGTGTTTTGATAGAAAGCTGATGGATATGGGCCTGGAGAAATTGTATTTTAGAGCTCTGTTTGCAAGGACTGACCATCCATGATCTCAAAAGTACAGCTTTAACCATGTTTTGAGGCTATACAGTGTTTGTATACAAACATTGGAGTATAACAAGCGGGGTACGACAGTTAAACTAAGCTCATTAGGCATGTATAAGTTACATTCTTCAAGAACCAATGGGTATAGGTAATGTTGCTAGCAACCAAGGAGTAAAGCTTTAATAAACGCTCATATTTCATGCTTTACGGTTAAGATACTCAATGTAAGGTCTCGCGATGTTTGACACTTTCGATATCCTGGAGAAAAGGAACTTGACACACATGTCAACAAAAAATATACATTAATACTAGCTAGCACAGGTAAGTTTACGTATTGCGTTTTTAGTCGGTTGGACAATATGAAAAGCGCCAAAGTCAACTTTTTGTTTTGTATAGCAAGAGGACAAATGCATGTTAAAGCTATTTGAAATAAATATTGTCTCGTTTGCTAACATCTTGCTGTCTGTAGCCAGCAACGTTAGCCATCTAGCTAAATAAACCGTTATTACGTTAACTGTGGCGTGTGAAGTTGTGGTGCAACGTTGCAGATACAATGCATAGAGCTGTCCGTTTACACTGATGTAAGTGTCCGTGCCTTCCAGAAATGTACTGTATACAGTTAATTTGCCTGGCTATTTTAGTGCATGTGAATTGCTATGTTATTGAAGGGTGGAGCCTTTTTTATATTTTTTACAAAGGCTTCAAAAACACCGAAATACGTCCTTTTAGAAATGGCAAAGCCCTCGGTATAGTGATCCGGGGCTTTAGATGTTGTGCACATGAAATTATGTCCTTCCGAACTTTATCTGCAACGTTATATTCCCTTTTGTGCGACTCGAGCCGTTTCCCCTGTCACTATACGGAGAGCGTAGCCATTTCTAAAAAGACGTAACGTTAGTGTTTGAGCCGTGGTTATTATTATCATTTTTAAAATAGATTTGGTTGTAAAAACCAGAACGTGTCATTCAACTTCAGTTGCACCTTCTGCAGTAGCTGCACCTTGATTGCTATTATTCATCTCATCATCATGACTTACAGTTCACTAGAGCCTCAGCTTGTAGACTATGCCATAGACCAATGGTCACTAGTAAAAAAAGAAAAACAAGTGATGGGTCTCTTCTACCCCTACCCAAGTTTGCATGTGGAAAGGAGGAGGCTGATCCGTACTCTGATAGTGGAGTCTACTGGCCCTTTGCTATTTTCCCCATGTGCGAAGTTGTTGCGCCCTACCTTCAGCACCATGGGGACGAGGCACACCAAAGACGAGGCACAGACAGCAACTGGGGCCTCCCCCCTGAGGAATGAACTTGGCAGTGTCAAAGAGGCTGCCTCAAAGCCAGAGGGCTGCAAGGCTTAGACTGACAAAGGTCTCAGCCTGGAAGAGGTTTAACAGCTACCTGAGTAAGGTGAGATCTTCAGTGAACCTCCAGGGTGGAGGCCTGGGAAAACTGTTGCCTGCCTTAATTTCAATAAAAATAAATAATTTTAATGACCGCTCCTGTGTTTCTTTTACCTTAGTTAAGATAAGAAATAAATAGATATACAGTACCTTCGGGAAAGTATTCAGACCCCTTCACTTTTTTCACATTTTGTTATGTTAAAACAATTAAAATCCTCAGCAATATACACACTACCCCATAATGACAAAGTGAAAATGTAGAAAAAATAAAAGTATTTAGACCCTTTTCTATGCTCAGGTGCATCCTGTTTCCATTGTTCTTCCTTGATGTTTCTACAACTTGATTGGAGTCCACCTGTGGTAAATTCAACTGATTGGACAAGATTTGGAAAGGCACACACCTGTCTATATAGGTCCCACAATTGACAGTGTATGCCAGGGCCAAAATCAAGCCCTGAGGTGGAAGGAATTGTCCGTAGAGTGCCGAGACAAGATTGTGTCAAGACACAGATCTAGGGAAGGGTACCAAAAAATATCTGCAGCATTGAAGGTCCCCAAGATTAGTGTAGTGTCGTGGTGTGTATTTTGTCCTGTATTTAATTTTTAAATCCCAGCCCCTGTCCCCCCAGGAAGTATTTTACCTTCTGGTAGGCCATAATTGAAAATAAGAATTTGTTCTTAACTGACTTGCCTAGTTAAATAAAGGTAAAATAAATAACCACAGTGGGCTCCATTCTTCAATGAAAGAAGTTTGGTACCACCAAGACAATTCTTAGAGCTGGCCGCCTGAGCAAGTTGGGAGAATGGCCTTGGTCACTCTGACAGAGCTCTAGAGTTCCTCTGTGGAGATCGGAGAACCTTCCAGAAGGACAACCATCTCTGCAGCACTCCACCAATCAGGCCTTTATGGTAAAGTGGCCAGATGGAATGACAGCCCGCTGAAGCTTAGTGGTGGTGGCAGCATCATGCTGTGGGGATGTTTTTGAGTGGCAGGGACTGGGAGACTTGTCAGGATTGAGCCAAAGATGAACAGAGCAAAGTCCAGAGAGATCCTTGATGAAAACCTGCTCCAGAGCGCTCAGGACCTCAGACTAGGGTGAAGGTTCACCTTCCGACAGGACAATGACCCTAAGCACACAGCCAAGAAAATGCAGGAGTGGCTTTGGGACAAGTCTCAATGTCCTTGAGTGACCCAGCCTGAGCCCAGACTTGAACCCAGTCGAACATCTCGTGAGAGACCCTAAAATAGCTGTGCAAGCACCACTCCCCATCCAACCTGTCAGAGCTTGAGAGGATCTGCAGAGAAGAATGGGAGAAACTCTCCAAATACAGGTGTGCCAAGCTTGTAGCGTCACCCAAGAAGACTCAAGGCTGCCGAAAGTGCCTCAAAGTACTGAGTAAAGGGTCTGAAAACTTATGTAAATGTCATATTTCAGTTTTTTCCAAAAATGTCTAAAATCCAGTTTTTCTTTGTCATTATTGGGTATTGTGTGTAGATCGATGAGGAAATAAAATACATTGAATCAATTTTAGAGTAAGGCTGTAACCTACCAAAATGTGGAAAATGTCAAGGGGTCTGACTACTTTCCAAAGGCACTGTAGATAGGTAAGTTCTAGGGTTTCAGCAGGTGATCACACACAAACCATTAACTTACACACAAAAAAACATAAGGAAAAATCAAAAAAAAAAAAAAATCAATTTTGTTTAGCACATTATTCACTCTATACTGCCTCTTTTTTTCCCTTTTGAGTATGGAACGGGCTGATGGACTACAGGGTTAAGGGGAACTTGGAGATAAATAGCTTGCAATTATTTTTGGATAAATGAATTAATTATTGTCCCATAAGGAAATTTGTCTGGCAACAATAGTTTATTTATTTATATATTCATTAATTCATCAACTCATCATTGGGAATGTAACAACAAGAAATGAACCAGTCTGTTTCTTTTTCCCTGTCTCTCTCCCCAACCCTTCCCTTTTCCATCCTTCCAATATCATACGACCAGGCATGCCAAGGTGTGCCAGTGTAGAATAAGCTGACCCATCACTGCACCTACAGGTCCTCTGCTGTCCACATGACCACCCCTCCCATGTTGGCGTTCGCTGGGCAGCAGGCTCAGGCTGCCCGTGATGTCAACACGGCGTCGCTCTGTCGCATCAGCCAGGAGACGGTGCAGGATATTGTCTTACGCACCATGGAGATCTTCCAGCTGTTGAGGAACATGCAGGTGAGTGTTTGTGACTTTTTGTATTGGGGCAGTGTAAAAGCTGAATGAAGTTCATGGGTTGCCTTTGATTATGGATGGTGCTGGTCTGTCAACCACCTTTATTACACGCAAAGCATTTAGCCTTATTTGACCTCAGACCGACAGCATTACATAAACTGAGAGCACAACATTGATTGACTGTCATCCAAGAGGTAAAAATCGTGTGGCACTGGTTGGAGTCTGTTCAACCAAATAAATATCCCTCTCGCTCCTCACAGTTATATCAAATAACATTAACACAATATGACATGTATTGTCCCTCTGTTTTATGATGAAAACTGATGGATATGGGCCTACGAGCAGAAAGCTAGGCCAACTAAGCCAGCTTTTATTATTGCCCTAGGAAGGCATGTCTCCCGAGTGGCGCAGTGGTCTAAGGCACTGCATTTCAGTGCTTGAGGCGTCACTACAGACCCTGGTTCGATTCCAGGCTGTATCACAACCGGCTGTGATTGGGAGTCCCATAGGGCTGCGCACAATTGGCCAAGCGTCGTTAGGGTTTGGCCAAGGTAGGCAGACATTGTAAATCAGAATTTGTTCTTAACTGACTTGCCTAGTTAAATACAAATAAATGTCCCAATCCTGTTTCACACTAGTTTGAAAACATGGATGATAATTGGGTATGAAAAGGTCTCCATTTTATCATTAGACAGTCACCATCTGTTTATACCTCTTCTCGTCCTTCTGTTGACACATTGGAAAGATCAGACGGTGCCCTGGAGATGAGTTCAGGACAGGTTGTCTCTGTCCTAAATGGCACATAATTCCCTATGTAGTTCACTACTTTTGACCAGGGCCCATACTAGGACTCTGGTCAAAAGTAGTGCACTATATAAGGAATAGGGTGCCATTTGGGACATTGTCTCTCTCGCTCTGTGTCTCAAAGAAGATCCTTCTGCAGCTCATTAAAACAATGACGAGAAAGTCAAAGACAAAAGAAGAAGAATGCATTACCACCACAACACAAGCCGCGCTTCCTCGCCACAGAATGCACAAACAGCACTGTTGTGACTTGTTTCACAGATCACAGACTGTGTGAAAAAAGATCACTCTGGTAGGCATGTATACAGGTATACACCTCACCTACCCTCATGCAGGGAATCATTTCAGGCTGCACAGGATGATTACGATCGGTTAAAAGCACCTACAGCTAGTTAGCGTTAAAGCTCCGTTGAAATGATCAGTTTAAAGGGCCTTAAGCTAAAGTTAGTTAGCATTAAACCTCAGTTGAAATGATCAGTTAAAAGTGCCTAAAGCTAAAGTTAGTTAGCATAAAGCTCAGGTTAAACAGTCCGAAGCAGTTTTAAGTTATACACATATCATATGTAACTTCTCCTGGTGGAATGACATGTAACAGCACAGTAAAATTAATACTCTTTTTTTTTTTTTTTTTTGGTCTACATTGCAAAAAAAAAAAAAGTCAGTATTTTAAAAAACTTCTACACTTCAGTTACCACCATAAACATTTGAGTAATCACACGCTGATTACCAGTAGTCAAGAAGGTACTAGTCAAGGAGTAAATAGGAGGCCTTGTATTGGCCCGTAGCAATTATTAAAATGTTATTACATTACTAAAAGAGAAAAACACTTCCTTCCTATGTCTTCTCCCCCAGCTGCCAAATGGAGTGACGTACCACCCCAGCACCCACCAGGACAGGCTGGGCAAACTGCAGGAGCACCTGCGTATGCTCTCTGTACTCTTCCGCAAGCTGCGCCTCGTCTATGACAAATGCAATGAAAACTGCACCGGTCTGGACCCCGTAACCCCAGAGGTGAGTGACCACTGTCCCAGGACCACTCTGTCGATCACAATCAGAGTTTCTCTAACTAGTTTGAACTGGACATCATTTACTTGGTGCCTCTCCCACTCTGTCCCGGTCTACCTCGGCACACCCTATTCCCTATATAGTGCACTACTTTTGACCAGGCTCTGGTCAAAAGTAGTGCGCTGTACAAGGAATTTGTATCCATTTGGGACACAGACCCTTGGCTCAGCTCCACATTCAATTAAATTGCTCTCTGTGTTTGTCCCTAGGGCCTCCTTAGTGGCTGTTATGGACACCCACCCACCACTTTATTTTACTGAGTTACTGGGGCGGCTGTTGTTTCAGACCTCATGCTGGGCGATTCCATTGTTTTTATTTGTAGTTTTATTGTTGCAGTCTTTTCTCCTATTGGTTTGGAGCCAATTGGTTTTAAACCAATGTTTTAGAACGGACTGCATGCACACGTTTAATTAGGCTTTTCTTACATCTGACAGAGGCATTTTGCATTAAACATGTAAATGAACACTCAAGTTTGGATACAGCTACTCATTCAAGGGTTTTTACTTCATTTTTTAAAACATTGTGGAATAATAGTGAAGACATCAAAACTATGAAATAACACCTCATGCAGTAACCCCCAAAAATGTTAAACAAATCTAAATATATTTTAGATTCTTTAAAGTAGCCACCCTTTCGCAGTGGTCTAGGGCACTGCATCGCAGTGCTAGCTGTGCCACCAGAGACTCTGGGTTTGAGCCCAGGCTCTGTCGCAGCCGGCCGCGACCGGGAGGTCTGTGGGGCGACGCACAATTGGCCGTCCGGGTTAGGGAGGGTTTGGCCGGTAGGGATATCCTTGTCTCATCGCTCACTAGCGACTCCTGTGGCGGGCCGGGCACAGTGCGCGCTAACCAGGTCGCTAGGTGCACAGTGTTTCCTCCGACACATTGGTGCGGCTGGCTTCCGGGTTGGATGCGCGCTGTGTTAA
The DNA here is from genome assembly GCF_013265735.2 of Oncorhynchus mykiss. Taxonomy (NCBI): domain Eukaryota; kingdom Metazoa; phylum Chordata; class Actinopteri; order Salmoniformes; family Salmonidae; genus Oncorhynchus; species Oncorhynchus mykiss. Next base: position 37,234,070 of record NC_050572.1, on the reverse strand, counting down.
GAAGCAGTGCGGCTTGGTTGGGTTGTGTTTCGGAGGACGCATGGCTTTCGAACTTCGTCTCTCCCGAGCCCGTACGGGAGTTGTAGCGATGAGACAAGATAGTAACTCCTAACAATTGGATACCACAAAATTGGGGAGAAAAGGGGGTAAAATTCAAAAAGAAAAAAAAGTAGCCATCCTTTGCCTTGATGACAGCTTTGTACACGCTTGGCATTTTCTCAACCAGCTTCACCTGGAAAGCTTTTCCAACAGTCTTGAAAGAGTTCTTATATATGCTGAGCACTTATTGGGTGCTTTTCCTTCACTCTGCAGTCCAACTCATCCCAAACCATCTCATTTGGGTTGAGTTCGGGGGATTGTGGAGACCAAGTCATTTGATGCAGCACTCCATCACTATTCTTCTTGGTCAAATAGCCCTTACACTGCCTGGAGGTGTGTTGGGTCATTGTCCTGTTGAAAAACAAATGATAGTCCCACTAACTACAAACCAGATGGGATGGCGTATCGCTGCAGAATGCTGTGGTAGCCATGCTGGTTAAGTGTGCTTGAATTCTAAATCAGCGACAGTGTCACCAGCAAAGCACCCCCACACCTCCTCCTCCATGCTTCATGGTGGGAACCACACATGCAGAGATCATCCGTTCACCTACTCTGCATCTCACAAAGACGCGGTTGGAACCAAAAATCTCAAATGTGGACTCATCAGACTAAAGGACAGATTTCCACCGGTCTAATGTCCATTCCTCATGTTTCTTGGCCCAAGCAAGTCTCTTCTTCTTATTGGTGTCCTTTTAGTAGTGGTTTCTTTGCAACAATTCAACCATGAAGGCCTGATTCACTCAGTCCCTCTGAACAGTTGATGTTGATGTATCTGTTACTTGAACTCTGTGAAGCATTTATTTGGGCTGCAATCTGTGGTGCAGTTAACTCTAATGAACTTGTATTCTGCAGCAGAGGTAACTCTGGGTCTTCCTTTCCTGTGGCGGTCCTCATGAGAGTCAGTTTCATCATAGCACTTGATGGTTTTTGCGACTGCACTTGAAGAAACTTTTAAAGTTCTTGAAAATGTCCGTATTGACTGACCTTCATGGCTTACAGTAATGATGGATGGACTGTCGTTTCTCTTTGCTTATTTGAGCTGTTCTTGCCATAATATGTACTTGGTCTTTTATCAAAATAGGGCTATCTTCTGTATACCATGCCTACCCTGTCACAACACAACTGATTGACTCAAACGCCTAAGAACAAAGTAATGATGGACTGTCGTTTCTCTTTGCCTCAGGAGGCTGAAGAAATTTGTCTTGTCACCTAAAACCCTCACAAACTTTTACAGATGCACAATTGAGAGCATCCTCTAGGGCTGTATCACTGCCTGGTACGGCAACTGCACCACCCACAACCGCAGGGCTCTCCAGAATGTGGTGCGGTCTGCACAACGCATCACCGGGGGCAAACGTTTGACTGGTACTGTACATTACATTTGTTTGTTTTATACATGGGCAATTCCATGGTAACGGAATTACGGTGAGACTCAGATTTTTCACTCAAATGTATATCAAACAAAAACTATTTTTAACAAAAACACATTTATAGGAAGATCTGTGCAGATATAATTTTGTTTCTAAACTTTGCATCTGCACAGTTTTTACAGTAAATGTTTTATTTTGTAAATTATTCAAAGTGGTCCTTGTGCATAGAGTTGTATGGTTTGTTAAACTTTGAAGTCAATGGTTTTTCTTTGGCATACATTTTCATGTGAAAAATATGCGTCTCAGCATAATTCCGTGAAGGTGGAATTTCCCATATGGCATACCGGCGTGCTGTATTTCTCTCCCTCTGAAAAGTTACACTTTTTATATAAACCTCACTGTCCATTTACACTCCCCAGTTGTACCACTTAATTTAAAATGTTTACATATTCCCAGAAGCTATGAAAATGACTTATTGTGCTGACCAACCAGTACCTCACCATACCATGTTGGTTGGAGGAAGTTGATGTTGGCCCTCCACACACCGCTATTTATCATCCCCTAAAACTCAAGTGGCTGACAAGCCTGCTATTGGCCGGCCACAGTCCTGACAGTCGTGCTATTGGCTGACTGGGCTTTCCCCAAACTGGAAGTGGAATCAATGACTCGGCCAGCATGACCTCATCGCGTTCCTAATTAGCAGCGGGCCTGGTAATGAACAGCTGGCGAAGGCTGCCCACGTCAGCGGTTTTCTGTTTTCTCCCCAAGCCAGGCAATCAACTGAGCCCTTGTCGTTATTTGGCATTTCCTGCACCGTGAGCCGCCATGTCATTTAATTTACTTATCCTCCACGGCATTCTTTTTTCTCTCCTTTCTTCTCCCTATTTCGTTCCCCCTTTCTAAGTAAGGCAACCTGGAGAACTTAATTACCCCCATTCTTCTCTGTCAACAGGCAAACCACATCCATCCTAGTGTGGCGGAGAGAGACGGGTTATGACTCACACACAGTCACAGAGACACACACACACACACGCTTTCTCTCTCGCCCTCGCCTTCTCTCTCTACCCCTGCACATTTTCCCCCTTCCGACTGCCAAAAACAGCTCTTACCTTTAAATTCAAAATGCGTTTGGCTTATAGCTGGAATTATGGAAGTAGAAAGTTTTTTTCCTCTCTGATTCTACAGCTCTAACAATTACAGAGTTGGCCTAAAATAATATCCAGCACGTCTTCTGTCTTCTCTCTAATACGAATCAGACAGCTTTGGGTTTGGCATCGGTCTCTGACTGACTAGAGAACTGCCATAGCGGTCTTGTGTTTCTCATTTGATTCTCTCTCCCTGCCTTTGTCTCTGTCGGTCTTTTGGCCCTATCCAGCCCCGTTCAGCCCTGCAGTAATGCTTTGGTCACAGCCTGCATCAATCACTGTCTACTCTTGGCCTCTGCCAGTTGCTAAACCTCAGGTCACTGACTGCAATGAAATGCAATCAACTACTAGGCTTTCCAGAATGTAGAATAGCACTCAGCCTCAGATTTGTTTTGGTCTTCGCTGTGTTTTCACACCTGCTAAGGCTTTTGGTTGGCCGGTAATCGTTATTCCCCTTGTACCTAATCTTATGCTTTTCTCTTGTACCCAATCTTATGCTTTTCTCAAATCATTACCTCGTTCCTACATAACCGTTTAAGCAATCACACAGCCATGTATGATAATAGGAACCCAGTAGACGATAGTGTAACGCTAGTATAATGGTACTATTTAAGATAAGCCCGTTGCTCTTGATGCAGTGCAATAAATAACCATGTGTTCCATACGGCACTGCTCGTTATCCTGCAGACCAGCAGGTGTCAGTGTGATTTAAAACAGGAGGAACAGCCAGGCAGAGCAAAAAGGAGGGAGGGAGGGAGGAAGGGAAAGACCTCAGCATTCTGAGAGGGTTTTCAGCACAGCAGTCGGTATAGTGTCAGCCAGACAACGTCAAGCACAGAGAGTGCTTATAAATGAATTAAGAGCTTGGGTATGGACTGTGGAGAAGTCCTAATTCAGAAATGTCGGTGGTGGTATGGAACTGTTTGTAGATTAGAGTGTTTTGGTGTTCTACACACAATCCCTATTTATTTATTTTGTTTGAGAGACAAGCCAATGAACCTTATTTATTTTTCATGTTTTATTTATCCTTTATATAACCAGGCGAGACCCATTTGAAATGGTAATCTCTTTTGCAACGGAGCCACAGACAAGAGACAATAAATGTATTTTCCAAGCCAAAGTACCAAACTACTATCAATTTAACATCCCCCTCACTGAACACCGGTGGACATTGTATATTTTGATATACCCTCCCCCCACACAGCAACTCATCCCGTATGTGGAGGAGGACGGCAGCTCCAGACACAATGAACGCTCGGCCAGCCAGGCCCGCCCGGCAACAGAAGAGAGGGGGGAGATCCTGGAGGTTACCAAGGTGAGCTGCCCACTGGGGCTTTAGCGATGTAAATGTACAGTAGGCTGGGCTTTAGAGCGCACAGCCCTGTATATAAAAAGGTAACCTCAATAGGGATTCCAGGGGGAGAGAAATGGGCCAAAAGAGAGAGAGAGAGAACAGATTCTACGAAGAGAAAAAAATAAATGGAAAAATAGTGTGAAGACACAAGCTACATATTGTGCACAATACTCTCAGTACTCTGTACTGTAATTTACCTGAAGTAGTAATAGTCTCTCTTTGACTGTTGAAAATAGTTTTAGATAAACCGCAACATGCATTATTTGGCAGTGTTGCAGCTTTTATTAGCTCCCCAGTCGTGTGTGCGCGCCTGTGTGCGTTCTTGTCTGTCTTGAGTGTGCTGAATCATAATGGAGCAAGGTCACAGATGTCATGGATGAGTATTGGTTATTTTTAAGAGCACTAGCTCCCTCGCTGCTGCTAAAGGTAACAACTACTGTAAAACATGGGCGTGAGCGCTGAGCTTACCTCAACTCAGGGAGATACCAAACAAATTGTGTATCCACTGCAAGTACACAAACCCTCCATAAGCATCAATATCAGCATTCTAGCTGACCATATCGCTATGAAGCATACCAACACTGAAAGGAGAGCAAACAGGCACATCCAAACAATAACACCGGCTCAAACTATACGGAACAAAAATATAAACATATATAAAAAATGTAATGGGTTGGTCCCATGTTTCATGAGCTGAAACAAAAGATCTCAGAAGTTTTCCATTTCCATCCCTGTTAGTGAGCATTTCTCCATTGCCAAGATAATCCATCCACCTGACAGGTTGTCAATTTTGTCACACAATACAATGCCACAGACGTCTCCCAAGTTTTGAGCGAGCGTGCAATTGGCATGCTGACCGCAGGAATGTCCACCAGAGCTGTTGCCGGAGAATGTAATGTTAATTTCTCTACCATAAGGCCGCTGCTCCAGAGTTGCGCAGTGGTCTAAGGCACAACATCTCAGTGCAAGAGGCGTCACTACAGTCCCTGATTCAAATCCAGGCTGTATCACATCCAGCCGTGATTGGGAGTCCCATAGGGCGGCACACAATTGACCCAGCATCGTCCGGGTTTGGCCCGGGGTAGGCCGTCATTGTAAATAAGAATTTGTTCTTAACTGACTTGCCTAGTTAAACTAAAATGTAAAAAAAATAATTCTACGTCATTTTTAAGAATTTGGCAGTACGTCCAACCGTCTCACAACTGCAGACCACACCATCCCAGGACCTCCACATCAGGATTATTCACCTGCGGTATTGTCTGAGACGAGCCACCTGTACAGCTGATGAAACTGAGTATTTTTTTAACCCACTTTTCTCCACAATTTTGATCTTGCAGCAATGAGACAACTCCTCAACGGGCTCGGGAGGCAAAGGTTGAGTCATGCGTCCACTGAGGAGTATTTTTGTCTTTAATAAAGCCTTTTTGTGGGGAAAAACAAATTCTGATTGGCTGAGCCTATGCCCTCCCAGGCCCACCCATGGCAGTGCCCCTGCCCAGTCATGTGATATCCATAAATTAGGGCCTAAGGAATTTATTTAAATTGACTGATTTTCCTTATATGAACTGCAAAATTGTTGAAATTGTTGCATGTTGCGTTTATACATTGAATGCAGAGTAACTACGAATGTCCAAATGTAGCTCAGGAGCTGGATGAAAATATAGCAACGAAAACAATGAAAAGACTCATTTAAATTTGGGAGCACTGAGCAAACAGTGAAGTGGACAATCAAACATTTACCATCTTAGCTGCCCATACCACAAAGCAACTACCCAAAACACCAGGGGGAAAAAAAAAAGGATAACGAAAAGGTAGGCTTCACTTGCATGTCTGCAGCAGCCATCCCCTTTCCACTCCACACTGCTCTGCCCAGAGCCCAAATGCCCAGCTGAATATTAAAGCTGCGATGAGAAGAACATGTTTTGGGGAGTTAGAGGTTAACTCATCAGGACGGGAGGGATGCGGCAGAATGCGGAAAACAGATGTTTAGGAGGCTCAGCTGCATCTGCCTCAACGACCTGAGCCGGATACACCAGATTCCACAAGGAAAAGAGATTGAGGGAAAGAGATGGGAAACGAGAGTTGACATGTAACCGGATGGGATAGATGGGAAGATTTGAGTGTGAAGACGGGCCACATATTGAGCCAAATACCGGATTCCACAGGACGAGAGAGAAAAGAGAGGCTACAGAGAGAGAGAGAAGATAAAGATGGATGGATAACCGGACTGCATGGATAAAGAGGAGATTTTAGTGTGAAGACATACTGTGCATGTTGAGCCAGATCACATTCCAGAGAAAGTGAAACGGGCTGAAAATTTTAATGGAGATTTTAGTGGGTAGACATATTGAGACGGATAGGATTTCCGTCATTCCAGAGGAGGAGAGAAAGAAGGGAAAATAAAGAATAGAGAGTAACAAAAAATATAGAAGACAAATAGATGGCCGGATGGACAGATATGTGGACAAAGATGTTGGAGGGAAGGTCTCCATATGGAGCCAGAGAGGATTTTCAATTAGAAGAGAGGAAAAAGACGAGACACTTGAAGGAGAACGAGAGAAGACCAATAGATGGAAGACTAGAACAGACCGATACTTTTGTATATATAGTGTATGTGGACACCCCTTCAAATGAGTGGATTTGGTTATCTCAGCCACACCCGTTGCTGACAGGTGTATAACATCTAGCACACAGCCATGCAATCCCCACAGACCAACATTGACATTAGGAAGGCCTTAATCAAGAGATCAGTGACTTTCAACATGGTAAAGTGAGTTTGTCAAATTTCTGCCCTGCTAGAGCTGCCCCGGTCAACTGAAGTGTTGTTATGGTGAAGTGGAAATGTCTAGGAGCATGTCGTGACTTTACTTTCATTAATCCGATGACTGTTATTTATCTAATCAACTATGTTTAATTGTTACCCAATTTAAATGAATCATGTAACGATTAACTCATTAGGATTTGGGGCACTACGAGAGCAGTTTTTTTTAAAGGAGTTACCATCTCCCTAATTAAACTCTAAAGCTCTACCTATTACATCCATAAACAGTCAACTTATTTATCATAACCTCGTATCATATAATCATTCTGAACAGACGTAACCGCCTTGCATCTGCAAAAAACAGAGCCTTATGATTCAGTACTACACATTGGTTTAATTATTTATTCACTAGCTAACTAAATGGTAACACAGGACAAACATCCCAACTTAATACATTAGAAACAGGTCCCTAGCGGACTCACAACAATATGGAGGGGCTTGTTACGAAAGACATGGAGAGGGCGAGAGAGACAGAGACACTTAACGTTGGTACATTTTGAAACTACTCTCACTTGTACTTCGCACACGAACCACCTCCCGCTTGGAGTAAGAAATCATGAATGTATTTACGTGGAAATGTCTCAGTTCTTCGTGTATTTCTGTCAGAACCAGGTCTTCTTGGAAAGGGTGTTGGGCCTTTTTTGCGGCACACTTGTAAGGCTCTGATTGTCCAAAAGTGCTCCCCATCCGTCTTCTACTGTTGTTCTCCACTGCTGTCGTCTGGTATCCGGTGACTTGTGAAGTCCTGAACAGAACTACAGAGTTTATTCTACCTCCATTCACTCTGGAATATGCTTATTCGAAGATAGGCTAGCCAACCTTGTCAATGGTTCTCAGTGGGGTGATGAGAGTAGCATACTACAGTGATTTGAGAAGAGTGGTAGAATGGTCCTAGTTAAATTTGCTTTCCTAGAGACTTTACTTAGGACAGCTAATCAGCCGTACCAATGATTGTCCGGGAGGTGACTTTATCATCTGTACCTCGTGTTGAGATTTCAGAGTTCGACTCACTTTGGACGTGAGCTGCAGCTTAATGTCTCTCTGGTCTGATATGTTAATTCTTAACCCATCATTTTATACAGTTTGTTCAAAAGGGGCGGTTCCGTCAGGCTTACACGCTCTCTGACCTCACTCAAGGGAGCAGTGACTACTTACTTGTACAAAGTTATAGAAACAATTTTCTCTTATAGTTTTTAAGATTTACATCCGTCTCTTAACAAAAACACTCATAATTTTTCATATTTCATGCACAATGCATCAGATGGACACTTCACACATATAGTGGGTATACTTTCCAAGTTACAGTATTTCCTTTATAAAAGGTTTAATGACATCACAAAATAACAACCAAACTGACATTAGTGTTCTTTTAGGTCACCTCCGCCCATTCCCCATGCTCGGTTAGAAATATTGTTCCAGTATTCGCTTTAGAACGTGTTAGTGTCGGCAGGAAAAGTGTGTTGAAACAAAGGCACATTCCTTGGGTGAATTTGGAGAGGGAGAACTATTCAGACTCATCCTCCCAGGACAGTCATGACAAGCAACAACGGGATGGCCGAAGCGCATAGCGTGTAAAAATCATCTGTCCTCGGTTGCACTCACTACTGCGTTCCAAACTGCCCCTGAAAGTAAAATGAGCATAAAACCTGTTCGTCGGGAGCTTCATGAAATGGGTTTCCATGGCGGAGCAGCCGCACACAACGCCAAGCGTCGCTGGAGTGGTGTAAAGCTTGCCGTCATTGGACTTTGGAACAGTGGAAACGCATTCTCTGGAGTGAAGAATCACGCTTTACCATCTAGCAGTCCAACGGACTAATCTGCGTTTGGTGGATGCCAGGAGAACGCTACCAGCCCCAATGCATAGGGCCAACTGTTTGGTTGAGGAGTAATAATGGTCTGGGGCTGTTTTTCATGGTTCGGGCTAGGCCCCGTAGTTCCAGTGAAGGGAAATCTTAACGCTACAGCATACAATGACATTTTAGACAATTCTGTGCTTCCAACTTTGTGGAAAGTCCTTTCATGTTTCAGCATGACAATGCCTCCGTGCACAAAGCGAGGTCCGTACAGAAATCGTTTGTCGAGATCGGTGTGGAAGAACTTGATTGGCCTGCACAGTGCCCTGACCTCAACCCCATCAAACACCTTTGGGATGAATTGGAACGCCGACTGCGATCCCGGCCTAATCGCCCACCATTAGTGCCCGACCTCATTAATGCTCTTGTGGCTGTTGGCAAGCAAGTCCCTGCAGCAATGTTCCAACATCTAGTGGGAAGCCTGAGATGTTCGACGCAGTAGGAAAGGTAGGTAAAGAGTAGAGTATTTTAGGGTCTAGGAGATACACTGGAGGAGCTCCAAAATAAATGACTCCTCCATGGTAATGTCTTGCTGCTTTATGGGCCGTCCTGTGTGTGAGTGATAGCCTGCTCTCGTTATGTTGATTGGGGGAGAGCGAGAGAGATGCATTAGCCATAATTCATTGCCACCTAATGGTCTGCGATTGCTCAATCTCTGAGCAGCAGACCTTTTGTACAGCAGATTGTGATTGTACATATCAATTCCGCTTTCCTCTCCTCTGCTCCAACGAGACACACAAACTATGAAGCGCCCAAGTGACCACAAATTAGATCCTTAATGAATGCCTTGCATTAGTGCTTGCACGCCAATTAATGAGAGGAAACAATGAATAGGAAAACAGACCAATTGAAATGTATCGAATTGAAATTCTGAAGATGTCTGGCAGACAGGCATTCTTGTCCCATCTGTCTCCTTTTCCGTCCAAGAAGGACCCCTGAATGACTGCGTTTTCTGCAGAACGGATAATGATTCACTGGGCTCTCAAGAGTACTTGATAATCATTCCATCTGGGATATGAGGCTGCTGCCCTGTCATCTCCCCATCACTCTTTCCCTTCCCTCCTCCTGCTTCACCCTCCTCTACCCTCATTCCTTTCCTCCATCTTTCCTTCTCTTCTCCCCCCCACAGATCCTAACTGATGACCAGTTCCTACGGGGGTGTCACAGTTAGTACCCGGGACCATCCCCAGTGCCTCTCCATTGCAGCCCAGCCATCACCACTCGGCCAGCCTTTGATTTAATACCAGCCTAAGTGTGAATAAATTCCTGTCATAGCCCATTAAGGGGGCCTTGGAGAGATCTGGCCTGTTATTAATTCTCCACAGCTCCTCTCTTTCTCTCTCCGTCTCTCCTCCTCTCTCGCCTTCCTCCTTCCCTCACTCTGTCCCTCGCTCGTACACACTCCCTTGCTTTTCTTAATATCCTGTTAATTACAGCGTCCGTCCTCTTTATTCAAATGAGAAGGTGAGAAATTAAATGCAATGGATATTTGTAATTCCAAATAGGGGAAGGGTGAGAGGGGGGGGGGGGGGGGGGGGGGGGGTAGCTGTTGTGGAAAATGAATTCCAGTGGTATTGGCAGGTTAGCAGCGTTATCTGAAGAGCAGGCCAGGATCTGTGGAGGCCTGATGATAAACAAACAGAGACCTAGATGGTAATGAGACTCACTCGGAGAGAGGTACAGTTGAAGTCGGAAGTTTACATACACCGTAGCCAAATACATTTAAACTCAGTTTTTCACAATTCCTGACATTTAATCCTAGTAAAAAAAATCCCTGTTTTAGGTCAGTTAGGATCACCACTTTATTTTATAATGTGAAATGTCAGAATAATAGTAGAGAGAATTATTTATTTCAGCTTTAATTTCTTTCATCACATTCCCAGTGGGTCAGACGTTTACATACACTCAATTAGTATTTGGTAGCATTGCCTTTAAATTGTTTAACTTGCGTCAAACGTTTCAGGTAGCCTTCCACAAGCTTCCCACAATAAGTTGGGTGAATTTTGGCCCATTCCTCCTGACAGAGCTGGTGTAACTTAGTCAGGTTTGTAGGCCTCCTTGCTCGCACACGCTTTTTCAGTTCTGCCCACAAATTTTCTATAGGATTGAGGTCAGGGCTTTGTGATGGCCACTCCAAGACATTGACTTTGTTGTCCTTAAGCCATTTTACCACAACTTTGGAAGTATGCTTGGGGTCATTGTCCATTTGGAAGACCCATTTGCGACCAAGCTTTAACTTCCTGACTGATGTCTTGAGATGTTGCTTCAATATATCCACGTAATTTTCCTTTCTCAGGATGCCATCTATTTTGTGAGGCGCACCAGACCCTCCTGCAGCAAAGCACCCCCACAGCATGATGCTGCCACCCCGTGCTTCACGGTTGGGATGGTGTTCTTCTGCTTGCAAGCCTCCCCCTTTTTCCTCCAAACATAGCAATGGTCATTATGGCCAAATAGTTATATTTTTGTTTCATCAGACCAGAGGACATTTCTCCAAAAAGTACTATCTTTGTCCCCATGTGCAGTTGCCAACCATAGTCTGGCTTTTTAATGGCGATTTTGGAGCAGTGGCTTCTTCCTTGCTGAGTGGCCTTTCAGGTTATGTTGATGTAGGACTCGTTTTATTGTGGATATAGATACATTTGTACCTGTTTCCTCCAGCATCTTCACAAGGTCCTTTGCTGTTGTTCTGGGATTGATTTGCACTTTTCGCACCAAAGTACATTAATCTCTAGGAGACAGAACGCGTCTTCTTCCTGAGCGGTATGACGGTCATGGTCCCATGGTGTTTATACTTACGTACTATTGTTTGTACAGATGAACGTGGTACCTTCAGGCGTTTGGAAATTGCTCCCAAGGATGAACCAGACTTGTGGAGGTCTACAATTTTTTTTCTGAGGTCTTGGCTGATTTCTTTTGATTTTCCTATGATGTCAAGCAAAGAGGCACTGAGTTTGAAGGTAGGCCTTGAAATACATCCACAGGTACATCTCCAATTGACTCAAATTATGTGAATTAGCCTATCAGAAGCTTCTAAAGCCATGACATAATTTTCCATGCTGTTTAAAGGCAGTCAACTTAGTGTATGTAAACTTCTGACCCACTGGAATTGTGATACAGTGAATTATAAGTGAAATAATCTGTCTGTAAACAATTGTTGGAAAAATTACTTGTGTCAGGCACAAAGTAGATGTCCTAACCGACTTGCCAAAACTATAGTTTTTTAACAAGAAATTTGTGGAGTGGTTGAAAAACTAGTTTTAATGACTCCAACTGTATATACTCTCTCTCTCAGCTACTTTCTCTCTCTCAGCTACTCTCTCTCTCTCAGCTACTCTCTCTCTCAACTACTCTCTCTCTCTCAACTACTCTCTCTCTCTCAAATTCAAATTCAAGCTGCTTTATTGGCATGAAAAACATTGTGTCAATATTGCCAAAGCAACAATGTATACAATATACATTGTAATAAAATTATAAACAATAACAATTCATAATAATGGTAGTAAATAATAATACAAAATGAAATACAAAAATAACAATAGTAGAAATGTAATAAATATAAAAGCTAAACATGCAAAATGAAACTAACTAACTTATAGCTAAATAACTGTCATCTTCACCATTACATCAGTACTACAACTACCATCATCATTACCACCACCACCATCATTAAACTGCTATCATTACCATCACCCTACTACCCATACCACTACTATTTGGAATGATATACAACAATGATAATAGAAATAATAGTAATAGCAATAATAGTAATAATACTAACAATTAGTAAGTTACTATTTACTATGCAGATGTTATTTTTCAGTGTCCCTCAGGCAAATACATATTTGGCTGCAAGAGGAGCCATTGCTCCTTTGCCCATGAGTATATTTAGTTTTTCCTCTGTGTTCCTCTAAGTTAACATTTGGAATAAATGTAGTAATTTCTGTGAATAAAGAATCTATTGGTGAGGAATATTTATCACAGTAAAGGAGAAAGTGCAGCTCTGTCTCTACCTCCCCTGTCATGCAGTGACCACATACACGCTCCTCTTTGGGTAGCCATGTCTTTTCATGTCCACCGATTTCTATTGCCAATTGGTGGTCACTCAGCCTGTACTTGGAAAGGATCTGTCTCTGCTCCGTATCTCTGACAGAGTAGAGATAATCAGCCCAATTCATATTCTCTGTTTAGGGTCAGATAGCAATTCAGTCAGCTTTGGGATATTGTTTTGTTTTTCCAATGTTGTAAATATGAGTCCTTTTGATTGGTTCATGATTTTGTTTATTGGAATTCTTTCTTTTGAAGCAGTGCTGGTGTCAGCTTGGTTGGTGATGTCCAACACCAGCTGACTGAGAGGGCTCAGCTCTGGGGTTTGAAGTGCTTTAAATTGCAGACTTGAATTCGGACTTGAATTTAGATGTAGCAAAAAAAATGTACAATCTTTTCTGTATTTTCATTACGGCCCAATTCTGCCCTACATGCATTGGTGGATTTCTCTGGGCTTGCAGAATTTTCTGGCATAAATGTAGGGCTTCAATTGGATGTTTGTCCCACATTTTAAAGTCCAGTTTATTGAGTTGCCCCCAAACCTCACTTCCGTAAAGAGCTATTGGTAGGATTACACTGTTAAATATTTTGGTCCAAATTCTAATTGAGATGTTCTGCAGGCTTTTTCTTTGAGTGCATTCACTGCCATATTAAAGTTTCCTGATGCAGATATGGTCAGACCAAGGTATGTGTACTTTTAGTGTGTTCAATTATGGTGTTGTTCAGGGTGAATTTATATTTGTGTTTCTGACATATGATTTTCCCCCCCAAAAAACAGGATTTTCTTCTTTTTATTTTTTAATGTACTGCCAGGGCCCAATTATGGCAATATTGCGCTAGAATATTAAGGTTCTGTTGAAGACCTTCTTTGGTTGGTGATAGAAGTACCAAGTCATTAGCATATAGCAGGTATTTTACCTCTGTGTCAAAAAGTGTGAGTCCTGGGGCTGGAGAATGGTCAATAAAGCAAGCAAAGATTTTGCCCTCTTTTTTTTGGTGGTGTGTATAGTGTATATATTTTTTAATGGTGTATTAATTAGTGTGTATAGTGTATATATGGTCAGCAGTGCGACAGTTGGGGAGAAAGACAATTTGACATTTATAAAAAAAAAAATTGTGAAGAAAGGTTTGAATTCTTGAATTCAAAATGCTACAGAAAACCTTTCCAAGTTGCTGTTTACGCAAATTCCCCTGTAATTATTGGGGTTTGATTTGTCTCCACTTTTGTCCCTGATGTAAAATGTAAAAATAAAACTTTTTTACCCCCCTTTTCTCCCCAATTTCGTGGTATCCAATTGTTAGTAGTTACTATCTTGTCTCATCGCTCATTGCTCGGGAGAGATGAAGGTCGAAAGCCATGCGTCCTCTAAACACAACCCAACCAAGCCGCACTGCTTCTTAACACAACGCGCATCCAACCCGGAAGCCAGCCGCACCAATGTGTCGGAAGAAACACCGTGCACCTGGCGACATGGTCAGCGTGCACTGCACCCGGCCCGCCACAGGAGTCGCTAGTGTGCGATGAGACAAGGATATCCCTACCGGCCAAACCCTCCCTAACCCGGACGACGACAGAGGCGCAAACCCAGAGTCTCTGGGGGCACAGTGTTGAACAATTTAAGCACAGCATTTTGAAATTCGGTTGGGCTGTTTTTCAGCATTTCCTTGCTGATGTTATCTAGACCACAAGCCGCCTTTGATTTAATAGATTTGAGCTTTTCATTTAGTTCTTATTGGGTAATCTAATGGATTTTAGTTGTTTTTGATTCAAGGATGTTAAATTTATCTCAAATTTCCAATTGGTTGTGTGGGATGTTTTTGTATAGGTTATCAAAATACGTTTTCCAAATTCCTTCATCTTGTATGGCTAATTCTTGTGGCTTTGTCGTGCTTAAATTGTTCCACATGTCCCAGAACTGATTTTGGTCAATTGCGTTTTCAATTTCATCTAGTGTCTTGTTGGTATAATTCAATTTCATCCATTTCAGTGTATGTTTATACTATTTCAGAGTTTCAAAGTATTCATATCGTAGCTCTCTGGGTTGTTTTGCTGCTTATGTTTTTCATTTGACATTTGTCTTAGGTGTTTTCTAATTGTTTTACATTCATTATCAAACCACTTTTCAGAAACATTTAGTTTTTTTGTTTCTGATGTTGTATTTCTTTGGTTTTCTCAAATTTGGTTTTGATGCTGCTTTTTGGAATATGCAGTTGATGTTTTGAGTAGCCAAATTGACACCATCTTTATTGTTTTGGTATTGTGAGTTATTGAACAACTGTATATTTCAGTTCAATGTATCTCTCTGGAGCCCATCTGTACCATTGGTTTATGTTGTAGAGTTTATTGGGCTGTTTTTTTGAATGTATATTTCCAGTTCATTTCTTCAGAAACACGTTGATCTGACTGTGATCTGACAGTGAATGCACTAATGGAGGAGGGGTCAATTTACTTTATTGGCTTGACGTAACAATGTACATATTGCCAAAGCTTTCTTTGGATATTTACAATATTAAGATAATAAGAATCAAAATTGACAACAGTAACCAAGGGTCACAATAAGCATACAGTAGAGGACATATGCAGTTTCTCTACCCATCTCTCTGAACCTCAACCTCTCCCTCGCTTTCTCTCAACTACTCCCTCACTCTCTCAACTACTCCCTCAACGACTCCCTCTCTCTCTCAACGACTCCCTCTCTCTCTCAACGACTATTATCATTGGGTTTACTTGATAGCTACCTACACAAATAGCTAGCTAGAACAAAGTGTTAATAAGATATTCATTTAAAAAGATTAAAAGCAATACAAATAATACACTCTCAACTACTCCCTCACTCTCTCAACTACTCCCTCTCTCTCAACTACTCCCTCTCTCTCTCAACTACTCCCTCTCTCTCTCAACTACTCTACCTCTCTACTACTCCCTCCCTCTCAACTACTGTCTCTCTCTCTCTCAACTTCTCTCGCTCTCTCTCTCAACTACTCTCTCTCTCGCTCTCTCAATCTCTCTCTCTCTCTCTTGGGCCAGCAACCGAAATGCAGTTAATCCCCAACAGCAACTGCTCCCGGGCTCTGATGATATGGCTGTTGGGTTAAATGCGGAAGACACGTTTCAGTTGAATGCATTTAGTTGTACGACTGACTAGGCATCCCCCTTTCTATCTCTCTCTCGCTACATGCATTAGCAGGCTGTTCACAGGAGGTGCACAAACCTCCATGTTATTATCAGGCTCATATGTAGCCCATTAGAGCAGCCAGGGGCTTTTTAATTGGTGAACAGGAGGTCAGAGGGGAAACGCGGTGCATCGCTTGTTGTTGAAGGATCAGAGTGCTGTGTTTGGAATGAGAAGGTTTTCCAGCAGTTTCTAGTGCTATTAATCTCGAGTGAATTCCCCAATTTTATTTTCAATTTTGTTAAACTGTTTAAGGAATTTGTAACCAAGTTGACTGGAGTTTTTTTTCTTCTTCTCAAAGTGGGTTTGGATTCGTTAACTACAGCCAGGCTGGCTGAAAGTCTTACTGGTTAGAAAGAGGAAGGACTAGGCGTACAACTGTTTGTCTATCTTGACCTTGGTTACGCCACCAGGTTGACAGGTTTGGCTGCCGGAACACCGTGATTCCCACCTGTTAATAAATGGATCCTGTGAACTTTAGATCTGTTGTTGCGAAGAGTAAATCGGGCCAACGACTGGAACCTTCTGGGCCGACAAAAACAAAAAGGGACACTTTGCCACCACTCTCCCCAAACCCTGTTCTCGTTCCCCTTTACATAAGAGGAGCTAAAATAACTTCTCCAGTTGGTTGAGACTTTAAACTAGAATTACACCGCCTTTTCATCCTCCCAGATTTCCGCCTGCCTCCTTTTTTTCTCTTCACGGTTGCGTATAAGATCTAGCCCAGATGCTGTAAGCCCCTGACAGCTGAGGCAGAGATGAAAGAGCCCGGCTCGTTGGCACTGAGATGGAGAGGGGAGGGCATTACCGAGCAAATGCCAGCCTAAATCCCCTTACACCTGCGAGCTCTCCAAGCTAACCCTCTACATTTTTACTTTTTAGTCATTTAGCAGATGCTGTTATTGTCATGCAAAAGTCTGTCGGTCTCGCGGTAATTGACATATTTTACATCTCCAGGCCTCCACTCATACTAGTTGCTGATGCGCGCCTTTTGAACAAATCAATTTAATATACACCATCACAATAAATCCATTGTTTATTTTAGACAGGACTAAAAGAGAATGATGATATGAAGAAAATGTATTTCAGAAGAACAGAATATGACTTGGCCTACTGCATGTTATCTGGCTAAGCGCCGTGCCATGGGCTGTAGGCTCGTTTATTTAACAGACAAGATATGCTAATAAGCCCCATGCCATTATTTTATAGTAAAAAGAATATCATTTAACTCACTGCTCTTGTGGCTGAATGGAAGGAAGCCCCCACAGCAATGTTCCAACATCTAGTGGAAAGCCTTCCCAGAAGAGTGGAGGCTGTTATAGCAGCAGAGAGGTGACCAACTCCATATTAATGCCCATGATTTTGGAATGAGATGTTCGATGAGCAAGTGTCCACATACTCTTGTTCATGTTGTGTATGTTCTTTTGCAACTCTGACTCTGCCGTAAGAGGGTTACTCCAGATGGGCAAGTTCCTTCCCTTTTATTCATATTGTTTCCCTACTGGATTCTTCTAAACCTATGATCTCTCTCTACTCTTCTCCCAATATCATTCGAAGAGATGATGGGGGGGGGGGGGAACAATATCTGCCTGATCACTGTGCAAATGCTTTTATTTGAAGGAACTTGTCGTGGGCGCTTGGTATTGAACCCAAAACTTTTGGAGTTTCTAGTTTCCTAGCACAATTCTCAGACCATTTGCACCATCTGAACCCTATATACAAGCTAAATCATCTCACAGGCCCCCAATCGCAACAGGGCAGGTTTCTTCTTGTGCTTCTAATTTAATTATTGCTTATCAATTCACGCCCCGGGCACACAACCTACCCTCATCAGCCTACTCTGGCTTTGAATCCTAAACACTGCTTTCAAGATGGGATGAACTTTTCAACTCTGGGATTACACATTTTCTGTACTGAAAATACATGTATGCCCCTTTGACTGTAAAGTAACTTAAACGCTGATGTGAGAGTGGATCCCCTGGTTTTAAAGCAAATATTTAGCGTATTCCAAAGAACGCATTTGTAGTACAAGTGCTTAGGTCAGACGAAATGGGCCTACTCGCTGTTGTTCTGCGAGTCACGTTATCCAGCACAAAAACAGTTATACATCATATGCAATGGGCTGTGTTTGGCCCCGCCATTTGGTTTTAAAGAGAGGGTGTAAAATGGCAGTTTAGCCTTTGTGGCCCTCATATATAATCACAAAGCAGAGCCCAGTCAATACCGCTACCTGGCGGCAGGTCAAGTGCTGCAGAGGGCCGGGCAGGGTGAAGAAGGAAAAGAAAAGCAGCAGAATCAATGGGAACTGTTCTGCCACAGTCAGCTGACACTGCAAGCTTTCCAGCTCAGGGCTGAGGACATATTGAAAGGCATGGTGTATGCAGAGGATGACAACATGGCCATTGTATTTCTGCCAGTGAGCAGTGGAAGGCGTTATCTTCCCCACCATACCTTGGGCCCTTGTCCTCCTGGGAGGCCCATGTCAGCTAGTGTACACTTGGGCAGTTAAACTTTCTTGGTTTTTTTTAAGGGAGAGTTGATCAATTCAATGAAGGAAATGAACCCTTTACACTCGTGGAAATTGGCCTATATGGATAGGGCAAAATGTAAATGTTTATTACGGAAGAAATAATAACCATGGTACCAATGGGCTCCCGAGTGGCGAAGCGGTCTAAGACACCCTGTTGCGATTCCAGTATGTATCATAACCGGCCCTGATTGGGAGTCTCATAGGGCGGCACACAATTGGCCCAGCGTTGTCCGGGTCTGGCCGGTGTAGGCCATCATTGTAAATAAGAATTTGTTCTTGACTGACTTGCCTAGTTAAATAAAGGTGTAAAAAAATATATATATTTAAAAAAAAGTTGACAGTTTGGAGATTATGGGAAAATGATCAGACCAAAGGTGAGGACACAACAGTGCACCTGAAACAAAACATTAAATGAAACATTACCCTGTTGATTTGTATGTGCGTTTTACATCTACTGTTCTTTTCGCCACATCTGTTGATTACAAAGTCTAAAAATACTCTGAATACATTCAGTAACACAGTAAGAATATTCCTGGAACATGCGGGGTAGGTGCAACATACAAAGAACAGGAAGGCTGTTTATGCTCCCAATTCACCACTTTGTTAACAACGTTTCGATCCCAAACGGATTTCCGCCACGTCAAAGAGACGAGAGTGCTCCCAACTCAAAATATACACATTCCCCTTTACATGACGCATGGTGGGTGTGGAAACAATTCACTTTTGCCCATAGTCAACCATAATGAAGCATACAGGATTATATACATACAAATGGGTCCGAGTTATAACCTAGGCAACAGTATGACCATTGGCCGCGGTGGCCGTAGATATAATTAGTCACCTAATTCAACTTATAAAGTTTGCTGTGCCCTAAAATCGAAGGAATGTCATCAATTAAGTGTTTCCAGAGCTTGATATGGTGCAAGAATGGATTGTTAGGGCTGAAAATCACATTCTATTCGAACAACCCCAAATACAGATTGGCATAATTCCGTGCCATTTGACTCTTATTACATCATTTTACTCTCTTGTTTGTAACCAATCGGTCTTATGTAGCAAAATTTGAAATTGTGTTTTTTTTTTTATACATTGAATAAAAGTAGAGACAGAAAATGGTATATCATACACTGCAGTTGAGGAACAATGAGAAATAAATTCTGCTTTGAAAGTTGATGAACTTGTAACCTCACTTTTGAGAAAATGTTCCTTGAATGTTTTGGTACCTACTGGAGAGCTCTTCTTTGTCTACACCCATTCAGCATCGTTCACACCCTCTTAAGCCTTAGCCCCGCCCAACTATTTAAGGATTCACATGTGAGGCCATGTACTAAACAACCAAAGATTTCAAGACTAAATGCTGGTTTATACTACGGGTGTATTCGTACATTGGAGTGTCAGAGTGCGCTCTGGGCATTTCGTCAATTTAGATCGTTGTCAGATTGTCCGTTCATAAATGTTGAGTGTTTCGCTCTCGGAGCGTTCAGAATGCACACTGGACGCTCGGACCGCGGAGTTGGGTTGATCGGAGTGTTCTGACCTAACAGCAGCAGTCAAGCGCCCAAGCTAACTGGCTAATGTTGGCTAGCTTGCTAGCTACTTCCAGACATAACAGCGAGAACAGCTCACTCTGACCGTTTTAGTAGTCCTAGCAGAGCTGATTAGGCTGTTTTTATGTTATCTAGAGCGTTAGTGACTAACTGTGCTGCTGGCAACAATTTAATTATGCTTTTATGCCAACACCGGCCATGTTCAACGGCATTGAGCCTTCGTAAATGTATCAGTTAGTTACCAGCTATGTCTATCGACAGTTGTCATGAACACTCTATTGAAATGGTTACTTGCATAGTGGAGTCTTTGGATTAGACATGTAGCTAAACAATGAACCATAATCCCAACTCATAAGGTTACTACCCTGCATGAATCTGCAGGTAGCAAGCCAACCAGGTTCAATGTTAGCTAGCTAACATTAGGCTATAACTAGCAATGCAAATGGCTCTGAGATATGAATATTAATACACAGATCATACATGTAACGTTAGCTAGCGAGCCAGCCAGAAAATGTATTTGACAAAATTAGAAACATGTAATATCTTGAAAATGTAGCTAGCCAGACTTTCTATCTTGTTCTCTTTTTGACTCCCTCTGCATATTTGCAATCAACTCTAATTCCCCCGGGCCTTCCACTGATTTCAAAACTCGGTCCTCCAGGAAGTGGAGAGCAACACTTTGATATCTTTAAAAAAAAGCTGCGTTAGAAACGATTACCGACAAATACTGACCAGCTCATAGATAGAAGCGTGCAACATGGCAGACCAATCATAACTCATCTCTTGGCATGTCCAGCCAGTCCATTATCTCAGCCTATCACGGTTAGCAGGAAGGTTCCTGTCTTTTTTCATGGCTAAACCAACTAGTCATTTAAAAAAAATATTTGTATTTATAGATGGCATACAAGTTTGTTATTAAGGCACATGAATGTTCACATGTTCCAGAATGCATTTCTGCCAAAGAATGCATTTGATTAAAAAAAAAGTTTACATTCAAATGGCTCTCCTGTGAAGTAGTGACGTGTGACAAGCGCCTAGTTTCCTGAAACGAGTCACATTTTATTAGATAGCAATGAAATGAGAAGTATCTAAAGGAAATAGGCTGTCTTGGCCTAATTCCAAAACTTATACAGCAAATAAAGGTGTTATTGTCATCAAAGAAGGTGAATGATGTGCATTTTATAATGCTTATATTGCTCGTTCATGCGTGCACAGTTTTGTGACAGGTCTGATTTTATAACAGGAAACATGCAGATATTTAGTGTGAAATGTACACAATGATTAGGAATGAGGCCCCTGGACATTTTGATAAAAGGGGAGGGGGGTGGTTTTAACACAGACCTATGCAGGAAGCCGACTGACCGGAATTCCCTGTTACCCGGAGATAACTTCCACCCTACCCCCCTGAAAAAGAGCCTCCCAATCAGCCAATACAGTCGCATAATGCAGCATCTGGGGCACACAGAGGGACTATGACAAACAAGCGCACTGTCTGGATGAACGCTTTAGACTCCGGGGTTACCCAGAGGAATGGCTGTATGACACACAGGACTGTTACAAAAATATGACCCAGGATGACATCCTCACTCACAAACCACCTTCTGACCAACGAGTCCAATGCTTCCTTCAGTACTCCCCACTTGGCAAACAGTTCAACCATATCATAAAACATTTAAAAACGCTGTCACATCTTGAGCACAACTGGAAAAGATGTTTAAAAGGTAGTCTTTAGACACACCTCCAACTTCAGTCAAAGGGTGGGGAGGTCTGTCGGTCTCTTCTACCGGTGCCACTTAGCACCTACCTAGACAATGTGTCGGGACGGTAATTACAGATGTGGCCGATGTACCCAGTGTAACTTTACGGACAAATGCACAACGTTCAATCACCACATCGCGGGCAGAGCCATTAAGATTAAGGGCGTCATTACTTATTCTCCAACAAATGTGGTATACCTGATCAAGTGTATTTGTGGTCTATGCTGTGTAGGAAACAACTAACTGAGCTCTGAAAACAAGGATAGCAGAACACAGGAGTAATATCAGGACTCTTGATCAGAGAAGCCCTGTGGCTGCGCATTTCATGGAGGCTCGTCACGACATCAGCTCTCTGACATACATTGGTATCGAACATGTTAAGGCTCCTAGGTGGGGTGCAGATACTAAAAACAGACCCGCAGTCATGAGTCATGACCACACTAAAATTCCATGTGACCATTGAGTCACGGTAATTTCATTTTATATACTCTGGACATGCGTCAGTAGTACCCAACTTGCTAACTACCATTAGGGCCGAATGGCCTGGTACTCAGGGTTCTATTGTCCCTCTAACTACTCTGGCATCAATATAAATGCTATCGAAAATCACATCAAACAATTGTAATTTAAACAGTAGACCTATCATACTTTTAAAAAACACCTCACTGTGATGATCAATTTGGAGAAAGAAGTTCAACAGCAGGTTGAAACAGTGTAAAACATGGTTGTTTGTGGAAGTTGTTTCAAAGCCTAACAACAAAATGGACAGCCCTTTCTAAGGTGATGATTAATTCAAAACACCCATATGCATATTACAACTTATGCATATGCATAGCCTTATGAGCCCAAACCCAAGAGAAAATATATATATATTTATCCTACTACTGCATATTATGCATGGCAAAAAAAAAACATAACTCATTTAAGATGTCTTTGGTACATAATTGGTCTAGCCTATACACCAAAATTAAACATTTGAGTAATCGCCTTTGAGTGTGGACTGTATTATGTTGCATACTGGATGGACTGATTACCTTTTGCTACACTCCAAAATCCATGAGTCTGGTAGAGAATGTATGCTGTCGGTTCATCGATTGTGCATGGCGGATTACAGTTAGTTTACAATAAGTGAATTTGTATTTGATTTTGAATAGCCTAGTATTTTTTTTCTATTTTCAGAATGAATTGAGTGACACTTTACCTTCAGCTATACAGAATCTCGCCACCATCCATCTCCCCTTTTCTGTCCATTATTCTTTTCTTGGGTGCGCAGAAAGGCTCTCAACAGTTTAGTGAAATATGTTTCGTTGCGAAAGCATGTCACTATTGATATTCCCGAACAGCTTTCACTTGGATTCCCAAGTGATGCACTGGGTAGCTGCAGGAACAAGGTTTGAGAGCCCATGGCATACAGAGTTTGGGCAGAATATCACCTGTCGGGCAGTGAGAGCATACTCCTCAAACAGTGGTTGATGTGGGGAGGGAAATAAGTGTTCTTTATATTTATTTCTCAGCTGCTCATGTTAAACACAGCTCCGCTATAAAACCGAAGTAGCCTATAAAACAGACTGGCGGTGGAAAAGCACGGCCTCCATTCCATATTTGCACACAGATGACATGTATTTTCCATCCCTGCCCCTGCTCCTGCCCATTTGATGATGGCCATTCTAAATCAAAACTAATTTGACATATTAGTAAAGATGAAATTGAGAATAGTCTGATGGGTGATAATAGGATCACTTGATGAGAGAACAGCTGTGCAGCCCGAGACAAGCAACTGAGCTTTTCTTTTTTGCCACTTATTCAAATGATCAATAGCCTATCGTCGCACCATGCAGCCCATATATGTTTTGATTTCTAAACACATTCTAAGGTGTGTATCATTCACAACTAAAGTCGCCAAATAACTCTGCATATAGGACCCGTTTCAAAACCACTTTTACACTCCAACATAGCCACTTCATATGCGCACTCACTCTGAAAAAATATCAAGTTAAATTATATTCTTAGTTTAAAATCCGATCAAATAAATAATGGAACGGGACATGCCGACAGTTTATGGTAGGTGCAGCATAAGAACAAAAAAAGGACAAGGGTTTGAGCGAGAGGACTAAATGATGTCTCCATGTGGCCACACACCTCTCCAAAGTGTGCACAGTTCTTAAGTAGGCCCGCTGTCAACTCCAAAGCACACTTACTATCAGAAGACTGCTGGCTTACCACCTCAGTTCAGTTCTTACTGCTTACTGAGGGACCTGCCTAACTCACTACACAATAGACCTCTACAAAAGTCTGTGGTGGCACTAGATAGTCCATAAAGATGAACCTGTAAAGAAAGTGTCATGAGTTCAACTCACGTTTTTTTTTTTTCACGACCAACCCCTTTCTTGACAATGGCACACCCACCCAACAGCATGCCCAAAAGAACACCGACGACGACTGAAGATTGTAGCTATGTTTGGTGGAAATGTGAGATGGCGTTTGAACGGGTCTTTGACAAGCTCAGAACTGACTCATCCTCGGCTGCCAATGAAAACGAGGAAGCACTGATAGATTATGGAGGAGGGTGCTCTCGCAGCAATATGAGAACACTCTTCTCCTTTTCTTTCCTCTCTCTCCTCTGTCCTCTCCAACTGCCTAATCCCCTCGCCTCACTCATAGACACTTACACTTGTAATTCCCAGCCAGATCCAACCGGAGTGAAAGCAGCGATTTTGAATAGCCAGCGACAGGGCGGATTAGCCAAGCGAAATCCAGACTGAAGGCATGTTTTTTTTTAGCATGACTCGCTATTCTTGACTTTGGCCGGCAACTTTAAAGCCGTTGGTCAGTTATCGTCGAAATCCGCTCAATTATAAAGCTGCTGGGTTCTGAAAGGGTGGAGGTCGATATTTTTAATTGTAGAAGAAACAGAAAAAGGAGGAATCTCTCATCTATTGGTATGATATCATAACAAGATTAGTTTTCGTCTAATCATTCAAAACCCTGAATGTCTCTAATGGGACAAAATCCAACAATCAATGAACACAGAAATGTCAGTTATGTAAGATAATAGACTGTCTGTACTTTCGGGACTTTACCGGACTGTTTGAAAGTAATAGAAATTACAGTGTAAGGGTGGCTGAGATGTTGTTTCCAAAATTGGCTCCTAGAACTCCATCACTCAGCCGAGAGAGAAATCTTTGGCGTATTTGAATGAACCAGACTTTTTACAAGAAGACGGTTTGATCAAAAAGCCTTACGTCTCTCACCCCCATTACTGAGGACGGCTCCTTTTGATATCATTTCCAGATGAGGGTTGAAGAGAATCAGATGAAGGGAACGGAGCGAGAGAGAGGAACATCCCCAACCCTTCGGCCTCTACGTTCACTCAGTCCACAGAGTTCTATATGATAAGCCATCGCCTCTCCGATAGCTCTCGCACTCCTTCCAATTGTTCTCCTTTAAAAGGTGTGACTAATGACGAAGTCATTCCGTTTCAAATCTAACCGTCCCTCAGATATGCATATCCCCTTTGTCTGTTTGCTTTTTTTTAACACACTGATTCGACTTGAGAAGAACCCTTTCAAGTCAGACTAAGAAAGGAGAAGATCACGGAAGCTGTCAAGATAAAAGTTCTGGGTATTAATGAGTAATGGGTATCATCGTGAAATCGCTCTTCTCTCACTCAGCAGATTTGGAAGGACAAAGATAAAGTACATATGAGAGGAGATATGCTGACATGAGAATTGCCGGTGCCCTGGAGCATTCCAACATCTGCCCGAGCGAAACCGCCTCTCTGTCCTCTGCCCAGGTGTGCCATGAAAGCAGGATCTTCTCGGCAGTTGGCTGTCACTCGTCACGTTCACCTCACAGCCCTGGAAACACTTTCATCCCCCCCATCTCATCTTCCCCCATACCACAGCTGGCTGTCATGGGAAAGAGGAAACAACTATAACAGTAACCTGCGTGCACGTACACTCGTCTGTCAGCTCACTGTAGTGTACTGTATCAAGCTGTGCCTATGCTAGCTCAGGTAGGCCTATTGTCTGTGGAAGGCCTCTACAGACGGCAGCTGAAAACGCAATTCTGTGTTTACTTTCATGATTTGTTGACCAGCCACCCTGCTGCGGCTTACACAATGTCAAAAGGAATGAATGTGGATGAAAACGGTCTTGAGTGGCAGGCAAGGAAATGAGAGAGCGCATCCCCAGGATCCCTGAAGTGAGGGAGGGAGTTGGACCCTGTGGCGGAAGGCAGGCTAGGCTGTCAGAGGAGCGGAAGGCATGGCTGTTCTCTCTCAGATTTGACCAACCAGTCAGAACCATCACTTTCCATCAGCAGTGGGATCGTTCATAGACCTGCAGCTCTGAAATATGAGTGTTAAAAACATATTCCACTGTCTTCCGTTTTTCTCCCAACGGAAGACTTGCTGTGTGAGTCTCATGACTGAACTGAAATTCCAAAGATTTACTGATAAATCTCTCAACTCATAGAGGATAAAGAACAGCTTTTATTTAGTCACTGGTGGGGTTAATGAGGTACATCCCATATAGTACAGTACACACTCCTCCCTCCCAGTGACTCATAGTGAAAGGCTGGTGGCAAAAGAGAGAGAAGAACCCCCTAGAGACACACTGGAACTGTTCCAAATGTTCCACTCCGGAATATCTTCCAAGGACAATCAGATAAATAGTTTATATTAAGAGGGGCTGTGTGAAATCGATTGCTGAAGGTGTTATCTGCGCTCGCAAAAAATGGCTGGTAATTAGTCACGGCTAAAGGAGCATTAGAGAGCGCAAAATGGATTTCATCTTAATATACAGTGCCGTGAAAAAGTATTGCCCTCTTTCTGATTTTCTCTATTTTTGCTTATGTTTGATACTGAATGTTATCAGATCTTCAACCAAAACCTAATGTTAAATAAAGAGCACCTGAGTTTATAAATAACAAAAAGTTACATAACAGTTAATTAAATAAATAAATAAATAAATAACATAAGTAATTGCCCACTTGCACTCAATTACTGGTTGTGTCATCTTTTAGCTGCAATGACTGCCACCAAATGCTTCCTGTAGTTGTTGATCAGTCTCTCACGTCGCTGTGGAGGAATTTTGGCCCACTCTTGCATGCAGAACTGCTTTAACTCAGCGACATTTGTGGGTTTTGCCCACAATTTGTTAAGTCTTGCCACAACATCTCAATTGGGATTAGGTCTGGACTTTGACTAGGCCATTCCAAAACTTGTTGCTTTTTAACCATTTTCATGTTTTGGATCATGACCCAGCTGCGCTTCAGTTTCAGCTCACAGTCGGATTCCCTGACATTCTCCAATAGAGAGAAGAATTTATTGTTTCTTCTATTAAGGCAATTTGTCCAGTTCCTGTGGCAGTAAAGCATCTCCAAATCATCACACTACTACCACCATGCTTGACCGTTGGAATGAGGTTCTTACTGTGAAATGCGGTGTTTTGGTTTTTCACCAGGCATAAATGGGACCCATGTTATCCAAAAAGGTATACTTTTGACTCATTTGTCCATAGAACATTCTTCCAAGAGTCTTGATGATCATCCAGGTTAATTCTGTTCTGCATCAGAGAATTCTACAGGGGAATGTCAGACCATCCGTCTGTGAGCTGAAGCGCAGTTGGGTCATGCAGAAAGACAATGATCCAAAACATACAATCAAGTCTAAATGAGAATGGTTAAAAAGCAAGACATTTGAAGTTTTGGAATGGCCTAGTCAAAGTCCAGACCTAATCCCAATTGAGATGTTGTGGCAAGACTTGAAACGAGCAGTTCATGATTCAAAACCCACAAATGTCGCTGAGTTAAAGCTGTTCTGCATGCAAGAATGGGCCAAAATTCCTCCACAGCGATGTGAGAGACTGATTTACAATGACAGGAAGCATTTGGTTGTAGTCATTGCCGCTAAAGGTGGCACAACCAGTTATTTAGTGTAAGGGGGCACTTACTTAAAATACAAAAATATGCAAAAAAATCACAAAGGGGCAATACTTTTTCACTGAACTGCAGATACAGTAGCTCCTGAGTGTATCTCTCCCCATGCTATCTTCTGATAGCTAGTCAGACCACTATGGCTAGGTAGACTTCTCCAACGCTGGTGCTAGGGCCTGACTTAAATCCTATAAGGACACTGTTGGCAGGTGTGCTTTTGGAGCAGCTTAGGCTCTGCCATTATTTGTTTGTGCCTAAACCTCAGCAATAAGGCACTTGAGTAAACCGCAGCTGTTGACTAAGATTGGACTTGTGTATTCAAAGGTAATCTTCAGTCAACTGTCTGAGTGATTGACTTTGCCCTGTTGCGTTGTGTACTATACCTGTGAGTTAGGGCCAGATGTGTTAGTTTAGAGATTAAACTACTGTAGGGATTGATCATGTCAGCCAATCAGCTCTCCTAGTTGAAAAACAAAAAGAAAATCCTCCCATGAAAAACGACCGTATGTTCTTTCAGTTGAGGTTCTTGAACCTAATGCCCCTTCCAAAGCTTTTCAAAGGCATCTTATCAACCAACCACCACTGTGTAAATACTTATGTGGCTACGGCTTGTTTGATCGACTCTGACAATGTGACTTCATGTGCTTTATTACAGAAGCTCAAACAGAAGAACCAACAGCTGAAGCAGATAATGGACCAGCTCCGAAACCTCATCTGGGAGATAAACTCCATGCTGGCTGTTAGGAATTGAATGCCAAACACGGCGACACAGAGGGCGTGCATACACACACACACACACCACCGACTGGAAGATATGGCTATTAACTGGATAAGTGACAGGGTCCCTCTAAGGTGGCACTTAAGAAATACAGGCTTTCACAATATACTACTCTTTCCCACAAGACGAGTTGGGAGAGAAGAAAAGGGGGAAGAAAGCAAAGAAGAATGAAGATAAGTCATGCAATGGGGAAATGCTGATATACATTACCCGGCCAATTTATTAGGCACACCCATTTAGTACTGGGATCAGACTGGTCATCTGCTGCAATAGCCCCATCCATGACAAGGACCAATGAGTTGTGTGTCCTGAGATGTCGTTCTGCGCCATTATTTGTTTGTAGCCCACTTGTTAACTTGCATGAGTCTTGCCATTATCCTTCGACCTCTCTCATCAACGAGCTGTTTTCGCCCACAGGACTGCCGCTGACTGGATGTTTTTTTATTTGTCGCACCGTTCTCGGTAAACCCTAGACACGGTCATTTGTGAAAATCCCAGGAGCGCGGCCGTTTCTAAGATACTGGATCCGGCGTGCTTGGCACCGACGATCATACCATGCTCAAAGTTGATTAGGTCACTCCTTTTGCCCATTCTAACATTCAATCGCACAATAATCGAATGCCTCGATGCCCCTCTGCATGCTTTATACAGCAAGCCACGTGACTCACTCTCTTTTGGAGCGATCCATGTGTGTGAACGGGATGTTGTACCTAATACACTGGCCGGTGAGTGTAGTTATCGCCTACAATATGGTTGAGGACTTTCAGAGTTGTGGTTTGAAAGACTATAGTCATGGCTTTCAGTAGAATTCAAATCAACTGTTGATTTATTGTAGGCACTAGGTATAAATGCAGGACAATATGTAGTCAATCGTACAACATTTTATATATTTAATCTCTATCCCAAAATATGACAAATACTCAGATTACCCATTTAAAGGGGTTTTGATGTTCTATTTCCCTCGATATGTTTTTATACATTCCTTAACCATTTTAGCTAAAAGGACATACAGGGCAACATTTGTGAAGGAGAGCACAGACATGTAAAAAAATACTAGGGCACATTGTTGAAAATAAGTTTCAAATTAAATCACTGCCAGATTGAGGTTTGCATTATTTTTACTGGACTTTTTATGATCATCACAATGTCTCGTTAACTTTTGTAATTCTATGGCGCTATAAATCCTGCAGTGATTTAGGCCACTGTTTCTTTCCGTTCTATTTTTAGATCTGTCTGCTCACGAGGACCGTCAGATCAGGTCTCTTTGTGGTCTTTTTGGATTGTCCCCAGGCTTTAAAAGTAAAACAAAAAAAATCCAGCCAGAAACAGTGCCGGCCCAGCCAATAAGCGACATAAACAACTTAGTAGGGTCCCGTGGCCACTGGGGCCCCCTGACCCTTTGATTGAATCCTGGTGTTATTATACTGATGATTTGTCGGAACAGAGGGTTTCTTTACGTACAGTGCATTCGGAAAGTATTGAGACCCCTTCACTTGTTCCACATTTTGTTACAACCTTATTCTAAAATGGATTAAAAATGTTTTTCCCTTCATCAATCTACACACAATACCCCATAATGACAAAGAAAAAACAGATTTAGCAATATTACAAAGAAAAAAACAATCACATTCAGACCCTTTTCTCAGTACTTTGTTGAAGCACCTTTGGCAGCGATTACAGCCTCGAGTCTTCTTGGGTATGATGCTACAAGCTTGGCACACCTGTATTTGGCTTCTCCCATTGTAGCTTCTCCCATTCCTTTCTGCAGATCCTCTCAAGCTCTGTCAGGTTGGATGGGGAGCGTCACTGCACAGCTATTTTCAGGTCAGATATGTTGGATCGGGTTCAAGTCCGGGCTCTGGCTGGGCCACTCAAGGACATTCAGACTTTTACCGAAGCCACCCCTATGTTTTCTTGGCTGTGTGCTTAGGGTCATTGTCCTGGTGAACATTCGTCCCAGTCTGAGGTCCTGAGCGCTATGGAGCAGGTTTTCATCAAGGATCTCTGCACTTTGCTCCGTTCATCTTTCCCTCGATCCTGACTAGTCTCTCAGTCCCTGCCTCTGAAAAACATCCCACAGCATGGTACTGCCACCACCAAGCTTCACCGTATGGATGGTCTTGGCCAAGTGATGAGTGGTGCCTGGTTTCCTCCAGACGTGACGCTTGGCATTTAGGCCAAAGAGTTCAATCTTAGTTTCATCAGACCAGAGAATCTTGTTTGT
Source organism: Oncorhynchus mykiss (assembly GCF_013265735.2). Classification (NCBI taxonomy): domain Eukaryota; kingdom Metazoa; phylum Chordata; class Actinopteri; order Salmoniformes; family Salmonidae; genus Oncorhynchus; species Oncorhynchus mykiss. The sequence continues at coordinate 37,203,435 of NC_050572.1, read as the reverse complement.
CATGGCACCTAAAGGACTTTCAGACTTCGTGGCAAACTCAAAGCAGGCTGTCATGTGCCTTTTACTGAGCAGTGGCTTCCTGCCTGGGCACTCTACAATAAAGGCCTGATTGGTGGAGTGCTGCAGAGATGGTTGTCCTCCCATCTCCTCAGAGGAACTCTGTCAGGGTCACCATCGGGTTCTTGGTCACCTCCCTCACCAAGGCCCTTCTCCCCCAGTTGCTCAGTTTGGCTAGACGGCCAGCTCTAGGAAGAGTCTTGGTGATTCCAAACTTCTAACATTCATGAGTGATGGATGCCACTGTGTTCTTGAGGACCTTCAATTCTAAATACATTTTTTGGTACCCTTCCGCATGTCTGTGCCTCGACACAATCTTGTTTTAGAGCTCTACGGACAATTCCTTCAACCTCATGGCTTGGATTTTGCTCTGACAACTGTGGGACCTTGCATAGACAGGTGTGTGCCTTTCCAAATCATGTCCAATCAGTTTAATTTACCGCAGGTGGACTCCAATTACGTTGTAGAAACATCTCAAGGATGATCCATGGAAACAGGATGCACCTGAGCTCAATTGAGTGTTTTTGTTTTGTCATTATGGGTATTATGTGTAGATTGATTAAATAAAACATTTATCAATTTTAGAATAAGGCTGTAACATAAAATGGTGGAAAAAGTCAAGGGGTCTGAATATATTCCCGAATGCAGTGTAGGTGATGGTTTCTACGGTTGTAGCTGGAGGGAGTAGACAGCTCCATCTGGTTGTTGACAACTATCATTTTAGCTAAGCATAACCCTTTTCCTAACCTTAACCTCAGGTTGGATTCAATCTGTATCGTGGAAGATCTGCGTTACAATGTAAAGGTAATTTCCAATTAGGTCGACATATGCAGCATTTGCCGTGAATGCACTCCCTGCAAACGCTATAACACAGATCTCCCGCAATACAGATTCAATCCAACCCCTCATTCTCCTAACCTGCTACGTAAACAAACCATCAGTCTTGACAAATCATTAGCATCACATCGGCCTCAATCATGTTCTGAGGGAAGCTCCGTCTTGAGCAGAACTAATGTGATTGGTTGGATGAAAGTAGGTGGTTAAAAATATGTTGGAGGCATTACATGCGTGTTGCGACCCGCTTGGTTGCCAGTTCAAATCAAGATTACGACTTTTGTTTTCCAACCTTACCGAACATTCTTAACTAATTACATTTCTAATCTATTAACTTTCAACATTTGACTGAACAGCTTTAAATATGTGAAAACATCAGAGCATTAAATAACTACCAGTCAGGAATGTAGGGTAGGTAGCTTGTTACTCCCAAGTAGTCTTCTTACAAATCAGTCAGTAAGCCCATGTTGGCTAAAATGTTTTAGGTTGCTAGGTAAGTTAGTCTAGCCAGATATCTAAACCTTGTAGTAATTATGGCTGAATTACGAACCAGGTATGCAGGGGACGTGCCCAGGGGCCCGGACCTCCAGCGGGCCCCCATAGATTTTTTTAGTCACTCTCTCAGATGTCTTTAAAATGGCATAAGCCATGGCAAAATATGGAGAATTGCAGGAAATTTGCTTTTAAACTGCAAAATGTTCTATCAAACCCATGGCAAAACCGCACATTTCTCTCTCCGCTGCCAAGAGGGGGGCCCTAAAAAGTTTTGCCAGTAAGCTTGTTTTTTTTTAGCATAAGGCTACGGCCGGCTATGGGCGGAAAGATGGACTGTGGCCGACAGAGAAACAGAAAGGGAAGGCCGCAGGCCATCAGGTCTCATATTAATATCAATATTACCTATGTAGGGGATATGGTGTCATTTGGGAAGCAGAATAGGGAGGAAAGCAAAGACGCTCCTTCCACAGAATAAGAATCAATCGCTGGATAGTGGATCATGATTTATTTTCACAAACCAGGTTTCCAGCCAAACTTTTTATGCTTGTAAAAGTACGGTACAAGGGGGTAACCCCCCCTGTAATTCACATTAACACCACAAGATGTCACCAAATAATTTTCCTTGTTGTCACTGCTCTTGCTCAACAAAAATATCCTCTGTGTCATCACAACTGAGATATTTCAAAACGATTGTGGTAAATTTGTAATTTTTTTGCTATTTTCAAAATGTTGTAGATATATTCCAATAAAGCTTTTTTTTTTTTATGAGATACACAAGTAGGAAAGCCTTAATGATAAATAATCCACTTGTTTAGAGAGAAGTGTAGGTCATTTTTATTTAGTAAAGGGGGTAGCTGGCCCCTGGGGGCTAGTCTCCCCTTTATGGTTATGAATGTGTTTCTACCTGTCATTTAGACAATGACTAGCCCAGTTAGTGAAGTTGCTAGCTAGCATAAACTAGTGCTATCAGTAAATGCTAGGAGTGCTAGCTAGCAACCTTACTACCAGATTGTCTGAGGTAAAATACATTAAAAAGATAACGTAACTTATTTGCAGTTAGAAATGTTTACACTAGTGACTGATAGCGTTACATTTAATGTTACTTTATACCCTTATGTATTTTACACTGCATTTTGTGTCACATAGCTTGCTATGTTTTTAAGAGAGAGCTTTTCAATTGGCATCTCTCCCCCTTTTTTCAGTCACAGGTGGGGACTGGATTAGGTGTGAGCAGTGCAGGAGGTGGGCGGAGGTTTACTGGGGATAGCTTTATTTGTGACCTATGTACAAATTAGAATTGTGCAATAGTATCAATGTTACACTGAATTGAGTTACGTTGTTATTAAATGTTATATTCCATTCCAAATGTCGATAAAATACCCTAGACAATGTGGGATCTTTTTGTGTCGGTAAAATCAATTATGCTAGAAATGTTAGTGGAAATGTTTTTGTGCGCAAATATGGATATAATAACCCATCATGTCGAAGTAACTTGGAGTCACGCGATGACATGTTGTGTAGTCCTCCCACTACGACTCGTCCGGGAAAGCATGCTGTTTATTAGGATACAGATTAAATCATTTCACAGGGTGGTGAAACTACAAGGTGATGAGCTTGACATGATCAAAAAAATGAAACGTCCCTTTTTCAGGACCCTGTCTTTCAACGATAATTTGTAAAAATACAAACACCGTTTCCAATGCTTGTTCAATGAACCATAAACAACGAATGAACATGCACCTGTGGAACGGTCATTAACACACTAACAGCTTACAGACGGTAGGCAATTAAGGTCACAATTATGAAAACTTAGGACACTAAAGAAGCCTTTCTACTGACTCTGAAAAACACCAAAAGAAAGATGCCCAAGGTCCCCCTGCTCATCTGCTTGAACGTGCCTTAAGCAAGGAGGCATGAAGATGTGGCCAGGGTAATAAATTGCAATGTCTGTACTGTGAGACGCCCAAGACAGCGCTACAGGGAGACAGAACGGACAGCTGATCGTCCTCGCAGTGGCAGACCACATGTAACAATACCTGCACAGGATCGGTACATCCGAACATCATACCTGCGTGACAGGTACAGGATGGCAACAACAACTGCCCAAGTTATACCAGGAACGCACAATCCCTCCATCAGTGCTCAGACTGTCTGCAATAGGCTGAGAGAAGCTGGACTGAGGGCTTGTCGGCCTGTTGTAAGGCAGGTTCTCACCAGACATCACCGGCAACAACGTCACCTATGGGCACAAACCCACCGTCGCTGGACCAGACAGGACTGGCAAAAAAATGCTCTTCACTGACAAGTCTCAGTTTTGTCTCACCAGGGGTGATGGTCAGATTTCGCTTTTATCGTCGAAGGAATGAGCGTTACACCGAGGCCTGTACTCTGGAGCGGGATCAATTTGGAGGGTCTGTCATGGTCTGGGGCGGTGTGTCGCATCATCAGACTGAGCTTGTTGTCATTGCAGGCAATCTCAACGCTGCGCATTACAGGGAAGACATCGTCCTCCCTCAAGTGGTACCCTTCCTGCAGGCTCATCCTGACATGACCCTCCAGCATGACAATGCCACCAGCCATACTGCTCGTTCTGTGCGTGATTTCCTGCAAGACAGGAATGTCAGTGTTCTGCCATGGCCAGCGAAGAGCCCGGATCTCAATCCCATTGAGCACGTCTGGGACCTGTTGGATCGGGGGCTAGGCTTTTCATACCTACAGGGGTCATAAAATGATATGACAATCTTAAAACAATTCCATGTTAGCTTAGTAGATATTGCAATCCAAGGGCTTAGACATAGAGGGGTTTTAAACCCCCCAAAATGTGCCTTGTCTATCCTGTAATGTAACTCGACATTACTATGCTTAGCAGTAGGCTAGACATTGTCTCAAAGCAATAAACAGTCACGCATCAATGATCAAATGTTTCTTTTTTATTATAAATCATTCTTACAAAAATTGGCATGTTTCTATTTCATTTACCTCTATAAAAGTAATTTGTTAATTACAAGGTAGGCAGGAGGAAGGCATCAGGACAGCTGGGAGCAAATTAAGTCATTAAAAAAAAATGATATCTTGTCTGTCTGATACAGCCAAGTACTGATAAATAATTCCATAGAAGTGGTCATGCAGGTGCGTTGTCAGCCATCACCACAGTTTAATATCCGACAGAAGAGTGGTCAAGAATGAATGAAAGCGGTGCCAAATCTCCAGTGTACGTCCAGTTGAACGAGAGCCCTGTATGGTGCTCCTCTTCTGACCGACAGTTCAAAATATCAGTTTGTTACCATGAGCTCAAAATAAAAAAAAATTTTGAAAAAAAAAAATCCCCCCCAAAAAATCTGACAGAACCATCCTGCACATCCAACCACACTGATACAGATGCCATGCATTGATAAACCATAGAATGTCTGGTATCCTATGGTTTTATGGAAGGACATGTTTAAATGGAGAGTTGTTTTACATTTGTACCAGATATGACAGTCAAGAGAATTGGCAGTTTTCCCCAAAACTATCAATGAGTATGCAGATGTGGACAGTGACAAAAAAAAAAACATGGTGAATCTAAAATACACTGTAGCAACAAACGGAAACCCTCGATCTGTTCAAGAGACCCAGCTGCCATCGAAATGCTCACAGCAAATCCAATTCTAGATTGGTATCATCTTGTCTCCATGGTGATTATGAATTAACTGACATGGTAACACAAATGGATTTCTATAATGGTTGCAGTTGCTCTATAGATGAAGATTTTAAAAGCAAAAAGGGATGGTTTTATTCCATGGAAACAAAAAAAAAAAAATATATATATATATATAGGCAACAATGTGAAAATTAACCCTCCTATTATGTTGTAGGTCAATTTGACCCATTTCCACATTTGTGTTGTCTAAAATACTAGTTAACCTCTTCCTCCATGAAAATTACTTTTCCTCATATAGGGTCATGAACCTAACTTCAAAATGTGGACACGCTGATATGTTGTGGAATGTGTGTAGATTTTGTATACAAACATGCTGTTGTGGGTCATTTTGACCCAGAGGCTTTCATTGTGTATAGATATTTGCACAGGTCCAAAATAAATGAGGTGTCTTTGATGTATTCTGTTTTGACTGGTTCTGGTTGCACTTTTAGAATTCTGTTTGGGTGGAAAGGAGTTTCCCCAAGCTTCTCCTTCTCAGTGCGAGAGCAGCAGATCGCCGACACAGACAGTCATACATATGAGCTCCAAAAGATTTGTCATTGAAGCCTCATCACAAACTTTGGACTGTGACAGTGAAATAGAAGAGGCTTCAGAGACAGGACAATGCTATTGATCCAGATTTGTGAATATTTCTCTGGTGAAGAGGATTCAGGAGGTGGAGTCTGCCATACCATCCCCTCCATCCGATGAGAGAGAGAGAGCATCATGCAACAGTCATCATCCAGAGAAGAGAGGACATGGACATCTAAAGATGGTTATATTAGAATGGTCACAACAGCGAAGTCAAGGTAGACTGTCAGCTCAAAATTGTTCCAGGGCCCCGGCAAAGACAGTAAAACCAGCACCATTTGTGTAGAATGCAATAAATCCAGTTGAAGTCGGAATTTTACATACACTTAGGTTGGAGTCATTAAAACTAGTTTTTCAACCACTCCACAAATTTCTTGTTAACAAACTATAGTTTTGGCAAGTCGGTTAGGACATCAACTTTGTGCATGACACGCCACTTTTCCAACAATTTTTTACAGACAGATTATTTCACTGTATCACAATTCCAGAGGCTCAGAAGTTTACATACACCAAGTTGACTGCCTTTAAATAGCTTGGACAATTCCATAAAATTATGTCATGGCTTTAGAAGCGTCTGATAGGCTAATTGACATCATTTGAGTCAATTGGAGGTGTACCTGTGGATGTATTTCAAGGCCTACCGTCAAACTCAGTGCCTCTTTGCTTGACATCATGGGAAAATCAAAAGAAATCAGCCAAGACCTCAGAAAATAAATTGTAGACCTCCACAAGTCTGGTTCATACTTAATTTCATACATAATTTCCAAACGCCTGAAGGTACCACGCTCATCTGTACAAACAATAATTGTATGCAAGTATTAACACCATGGGACTACGCAGCCGTCATACCGCTCAGGAAGGAGACGCGTCTTGTCTCCTAGAGATTAACGCACTTTGGTGCGAGAAGTGAAAATCAATCCCGGAACAACAGCAAAAGGACCTTGTGAAGATTCTGGAGGACACAGGTACTTTTGTATCTATATCCACAGTAAAATGAGTCCTATATCAACATAACCTGAAAGGCCGCTCAGCAAGGAAGAAGCTACTGCTCCAAAACTGCCATAAAAAAGCCCAACTACGGTTTGAACTGCACATGGGGACAAAGATTGTACTTTTTGGAGAAATGTCCTCCGGTCTGATGAAACAAAAATAGAACTGTTAGGCCATAATGACTCGTTATGTTTGGAGGAAAAAGGGGGAGGCTTGCAAGCCGAAAAACGCCACCCCAACCATGAAGCAAGGGGGTGGCAGCATCATGTTGTGGGGGTGCTTTGCTGCAGGAGGGACTGATGCACTTCACAAAATAGATGGCATCATGAGGAGAGAAAATGATGTGGATATATTGAAGTAACACCTCAAGACATCAGTCAGGAAGGTAAAGCTTGGTCGCAAATGGGTCTTCCAAATGGACAATGACCCCAAGCATACTTCCAAAGTTGTGGCAAAATGGCTAAAGGACAACAAAGTCAAGGTATTGGATTGGCCATCACAAAGCGCTGACCTCAATCCCATAGAAAATGTGTGGGCAGAACTGAAAAAGCGTGTGCGAGCAAGGAGGCCAACAAACCTGACTCAGGTACACCAGCTCTGTCAGGAGGAATGGGCCAAAATTCACCCAACTTATTGTGGGAAGCTTGTGGAAGGCTATCTGAAATGTTTGACCAAAGTTAATTTAAAGGCAATGCTACCAAATACTAATTGAGTGTATTTAAACTTCTGACCCACTGGGAATGGGATGAAAGAAATAAAAGCTCAAATAAATCACTCTATTATTCTGACCTTTCACATTCTTAAAATAATTTGGTGATCCTAACTGACCTAAGATAGGGAATTTTTATGAGGAATAAATGTCAGGAATTGTTTAAAACTGAGTTTAAATGTATTTGGCTGAGGTGTATGTAAACTTCCGGCTTCAACTGTACATCTGCAGAAAGCACACACGTGCATTGTGTCAACATGTGGGATAATTCTGACCAATAGGGTCAAATCACACCTAAGTGTTACTGGGAAATACAAAAAAAATATGCCTTCTTGGGGAAACAGAAAATGCTGGTTTGTGACAAATATATTTAACAAATAGTTCAATGTAGTTTTTGAAATCAAATGTTCTTGTATTTCTTCTTCATGAAAGGTCTGACAAGACAAACGTTTTGGCTGTTTTTACTTGATTCTTTGACTGTCGAGTGTGTTTACACTGTGCGGGTCAATCTGACCCATACCACAATGGACTTATTTTTTCCCCCCAGCAAAAGCACAAGGGTTAAAGAAATGTATATACATTTCTTTTTTTGCTCATCAACTATTCCTTCAGCCATGAAATCCTGTTATTTTCCCCTGTCATTTCATACTATACACAGTCTGGTTTTTCTCACATATGAAAATAAATATACATGTTTATGTACAGAAATGTTAATGTCTCTGGTTTCGCCCGTGAAGTCAATGTGCAAGGCTGGGGACTTTCGCTCTTGAGATAATAACAAGTTCGTTCAGACAATTCTAGATAGAAAAAGGCTTGATACAAAGATGCTTGACTGAACTTCAAAAAAGGGGACCAGATGCAGGCCAACGTTTTTCAGAATCATTGAGATGCATGTCTAGTGCCAAGAGATCCAAGGCTTGCTGTAAGTCAACATCAAAATACAACGTAAATCTCTCTTGGCCAATATCAAGTCATACAAGTTCATTCCAAAACTTCTCGAGTACATTGCCAGAAAGAAAATAAAAAATGAAAAAAACAACAATATATTGACAATATACCAGCTTTGAAACTGTACTAAATCTAACTGTACTGTAGTATTAAGTGTTATGCTGATAATATCACATATGAACATTGTGAAAATGACAAGAGTAGATGGGCCAGGCCCACCAATGACACAATATCAACTCATTGGCCATGTATACACCTAGTGGACACTGACCTCCATTGATTGTTTCCTGATATGGAAGATGAAAACAACAACATCAAAATGTAAAAAAAAAAAAAAGTCTACAACGACCTCAATGAGAAATGACGCAGATACGACGAAGGGGATAGAAAAAAAAACAGATAGTTGAGCTTAGGCTCACAGCTGATACACTATGGGCCGGTTTCTCGGGAGCCAGATGCAGCCTAGTTCTGAACAAAAATGCACTTTCAATGGACACCTTCAGTCACCTTCACGATAAAAAAAGGCCACTCAAGCACACTTACGCACCTTCAAGTCTTCAGACATTCAAGTACCTGTTTGAGTGAACTAGCAGGGCTCTTTGTGTGGTACAAAGACTAAAGCCTGTTCACAATGGGATTTCCCTATAAAGCCATGAGCTTCCACATCTCAAAGCTATTTCCTTGAAATGTATCAATTAAAAGGATGTATGGAGGTTTTTCACATCTGACCACAATACAAAACAACGTGTCAGACCAAATGTAGTTGAGCTGGGATGAGTCTATTGTGAGCACACCAGCATCACAGGAAAACTAGGAGCAACAGAAATGATGAACAAAGAGGGTAATGAAGAACATTACAATGACAAGGCTAGGTGAAGTGGGGCTGGTTGTCTTTTCACTGTACGCCTAGAGCCAAAGGGTCATGGTTGTGGGTCACCGCATCCAGAGCAGAGTCAGACATGATGGGAAATATAGAGACAGACGGTTTCAGCACGGGCTGCTCCCCAGGGAAACCAACACTTCAAATGAAATGTCTTTCTCTAATTAAACACAAAACATATGTCCTCTGACAAATGGTGTCGGAAATGCCTGTGTCTATCGAATGGCTTTGAGGCTTGTATTTCACCAACACCATTATGATGAGGGCATCTAGGAAGAACAACTAATATTACAGAGGGCATTTCGACCAGATAGCATGTTCTCCGGCTTTCGATATCGATTTACGGAAAATATGTGCAATAAGCAATTTTAAAAAAGGCAGCCCTAATGTGAATTTCGGGGACGTGGCACAACAGACGAGTCACTGAAATCTGTAACACCCCTGTGGAAATGAAGCAGGGTCTAAATTTAGCATGCACTCCTGCCACGGGATTGCGCAAACAATAAAGGGGAAATAAAATGGGTGAAAAGGGTTTGGTTCAGAAGGCAGTGTTCTGCTCCATTTCATCCAGGAATGTTCATGTTGCTCATTCCGACAGAGGGAAAGTGCTCCGCTTGGGCTTATGGTGGGGATGAGCCCTACATTCAACCTCTGTACACACACACTGGTAACGGCGCTTCCGAGGGGAAAGACGAGGAGAAAAGTGAAACTGCTTTTGAGAGTTGAGAGTTTTGAAGGAAAAAAGGGTACATTTAAAATGTGACATGCTTCTGGCTTATCGTTGTGATAAATCAGAAATAAAAATCTAACTATCAGAAAATCAAAGACTGAGCATAGTGTTTCTGTGGGTTTTGCGAGTGCCTCATGGCAATATGAGTGGCACCATTTGAAAATGGGGGGGGAAAGCTTTGACTCAACTTTTCTCAACCTTCACTACCAAATGTTGAATTTAATTTAATCAGGGGACAGTTTAGGAAGATAAGACCCCAAGGCTTCAAACCAGTGTACGTATGGGAGGGAAGTATGGTTAGGAAAGTAATGGAGGAACATGGTTTCCTAGGGTCCAGAGCAGGGGCTGGTGGTGAGTGTCTCAGTGGTCCTGATGCAGACATAGGGAGGTCATGAAGGAGTCAAGGTGGGGTTGCATTGACTCTAGGTTACCAGCCCGGGGCGGATCTGATCTGAGGTTGGGTTGCCATGTTGGACACCTCCCTTCCTCTACCATCCTGCACATGTGCAGAGAGTCGCAGGAAAGTCTGTCGTAATTCGCTCCTTCGTGGCATTCATCCAAAAAAAATATTCTATCCAAGAGTCTCGTCAGTAGTGTCTGTGTGTGTTTATGTGAACGTACTACAGATCTGTATATTCTGTGTGTGTATACGCATAGTTCTCCAGACACCATTTCGCTCGTCAAGTCCTGGCGCTGCTGTAGTCATTGGCAATGTGCTGAGTGGAAGACAGAGCTGTAGCGCCGCCTTAGATTGGGCTCCTGTTGGCTGACTGTCCTACTGCCACTGTCGTGGTCCTCCTTCGGCTGCCGCCTCCCCCGGCCTCTCTGGCAGGGGGTGCACATCCTGTCAGAGCCTCTCGATGTCCCTGTATTTCTTGCGCAGGATGGAGACCTGGTCCTTGAACAGCACCGGGTCCAGCCTCATTTGGGAGTGGACCAGGGGCATGCCGCCAAACCAGTTGGCGAACTTGTTCATGCACGTCTGCCGCTGGGCGAAGTGGTCCGGGTCGGCCCAGCGCGAAGCCCGCGACGACTGCACGGCGGGAGGAGAGAGAAAAAGGGAAGATATTGTTAGATCACAGCAGCATGTCATGACACTAAATAAGGTCAGGGTTTCTCAAAATGGTGGGGACTAGAGCTGGGCGATATAGACAAAAATACATAGTGATAAATTGACATTTTTTGCAATAACAATAAATCAGCTGGGTAATACGGAGAAAAAGTAATATTGCCATAAATATAACTATTTCGCTCGATATCAACAATATATATATATTTTTATGGAAAGTTACTGTACATTAGCGGCGGGGGTCTAGACAATTATTTTCCAGTGCCAAGTAAGACAACTGAGATTAACTGAATAAAAAAAGAGAGCCAATTCAACTAACATATCCAAGAAAAGCATGAGTGATATTTTGATGTGCAACCTGTCAAAATAGGACGCAGAATTATCTGATTTCATTCGGGCTTTTCAGTTACGAAGGACATCTGCATCTTTATAGTGACTGCGTGTTTTGATACACCATCCAAAATCTAATTAATAACGTCACCATGCTCAAATAGATATTCAATGTCTGCTTTAAAAAAATGGTTTTCCACATCGACCAATAGGTGCCCGTTTTTTTGCGAGGCACTGGAAAACCTCACTAGTCTTTGTGGTCGCTACAGATAATTGTATGTTTGGGGTACAGAGACAAGGTAGTCATTAAAAAAATCATGTTAAACACTATTATTGCACAGAGGGAGGCCATGCAAGTTGAGACTTGTTAAGCACATTTTTTTACTCCCGATTTCCTCCTTAAGGAACTGTATACACTCACAGAAAGCTGGGACTCATCTCGGTAACGAAAACAGGAGTTTCTTTGAAAACAATCATTTTTGAACAAGGGTCACATTCTTGTGCTGCTTTCCCTTTTCTAAACAGGAGACAGGTTTCTAGCCCAAGGGCGGGCATTTTCTTGCTCCCCACGTCACCGCGAATCTCTAACTGTTTGAAAATCACTGTTTTTAAATAAGTTTTCATTTTCGACGTCATCAGGTGACACTTTTTCCACATATGTTAACACTGGTATTGTGCTTTCAAATTTGGTTGAAAAGTGGTGGAGGTGCCCTTTAACTTCCACTAACCAAACCATCAGCACGAGCTTGCTATAATGAAAATCGAATTCAACAAACGGCAATAATGTTTTCAATTCGACTTTTGCTTCAAAAGCAGCTCAAACATCATGTAAGCATGAACTTCATAGGCACTGTCATAGGATGCCACCTTTCAAACAAGTCATTTGTCAAATTTCTGCCCTGCTAGAGCTGCCCCGGTCAACTGTAAGTGCTGTTATTGTGAAGTGGAAACGTGTAGGAGCAACAGCGGCTCAGCCGCGACGTGGTAGGCCACACAAGCACACATGGAAAGCCTTCCCAGAAGAGTGGAGGCTGTTATAGCACCAGAGGGGGGAACATCTCCGTATTAATGCCCATGATTTTGGAAGCAGATGTATATACCCACCAGACAAGCTTCTGGGAGAGCACTATGGTTGATTACTAATCATGTTGGTAACAAGTTTAAAATAGCAATACGGCACCTTGGGGGTTTGTGGTATATATATATATATATATATATATATATATATATATATATATATATATATATATATATATATATATATATATATATATATATATATATATATATATATATATATCATGGCTAACTGCTATATCCAGGCACTCCGCATTGTGTCGTGCTTAAGAACAGCTCTTAGCCGTGGTATATTGGCCATATACCACACCCCCTCGGGCCTTATTGCTATTTTAAACTGGTTACCAACATGATTAGTAATCAACCATCGTGCTCTCCGTAATATATATATACACACACACACACACACACACACACACACACACCTGTCCCATCATGGTCTCTTTGTACTGCTTCTTCTGGGTGACCTTGATGGGCGGCAGCTTGGTGACGGCGGACACCAGGAAGTTCATGAGGATGTCCTCACAGTTGGCCAGCTGGTCCACCATGCCCTTCAGGCTGGCAGGCAGGAAGTTTGTGTAAAGGAAGTGGTAATATCTGAGGAGGAAGAAAACATTAGTGAACAGGAAGTGGTAATATCTGGAGGGGGAGAAGAAGAAGAGTCGAGAGGGTGATTTGGAAGTGTTTGGAAAGATCTGTGATGGCGTACTCAAGATCGAATTCGGATTGATTTCTTTGAGTTAATTAATCAACGCTAATCAACCATTTTATAGACATGAATTTAGTCTTTGTTGAACAACTGTATGAAAAAGACAATGTAATGAGGGTTGGGATAAGACCCATCATGCTCCACTCAACATGACTGACGTATGTAGCCTCAGGCTACTTCCTACAGTAGTGTTCAGTAGAAGCTGATGTCACTTTCAATTGTGTTCGATACCTTTCCATTCATTCCATTTCAGCCATTACAATGAGCCCATCCTCCAAAGTCTTCCTCCACTAGTAGCCAGTGCTTTGACTTGAGCAGGAGCTCACTGGACCCGAGAACTGGCACCTCAAATTCTCTACCGCTTGACTTCCTTTACCCCTTATAGAATATTAGCTCCAAGGTATTGTGAAGTTCCTGCACCGAAATACAAACAGTACCGGCATCCAAAATAAGTACTGGCACCTACAGTGCCTTGCAAAAGTATTCACCCCTTTGCAGTTTTTCCTATTTTGTTGCATTACAACCTGTAATTGAAGCAGATTTTAATTTGGATTTCATGTAATGGACACAAAATAGTCCAAATTGGTGAAATGAAAAAAATACCTTGTTTAAAAAAAATTGAATAAATAACAGAAAAGTTATATGAAGATAAGATCTGGTCCAACCAATTACCTCCAGAAGTCACATAATTGGTTAAATAATGTCCATCTGTGTGCAATCTAAACACATGATCTCAGTATATATACACACACCTGTTCCGAAAGGCCCCAGAGTCTGCAACACCAAGCAAGCGGCACCATGAAGACCAAGGCGCTCTCCAAAAAGGTCAGGGCCAAAGTTGTGGAGAAGTACAGATCAGGGTTGGGTTATATATATTTTTTTAAAGATCAGAAACTTTGAACATCCCACGGAGCACCATTAAATCCATTATTAAAAAATTGAAAGAATATGGCATCACAAACCTGCCAAGAGAGGGCCGCCCACCAAAACTCATGGACCAGACAGGAGGGCATTAATCAGAGAGGCAACGAAGATAACCCTGAAGGAGCTGCAAAGCTCCACAGCAGAGATCGGAGTATCTGCCCATGGAACCACTAAGCTGTACACTCCACAGAGCTGGGCTTTACGGAAGAGTGGCCAGAAAAAAAGCCATTGCTTAAACAAGAAAAAAAATAAGCAAACAAGTTCAGTGCTTGCCAAAAGGCATGTGGGAGACTCCCCAAACATATGGAAGAAGGAATTCTGGTCAGATTAGACAAAAATTGAGCTTTTTGGCCATCAAGGAAAATACTATGTCTGGCGCAAACCCAACACCTCTCATCACCCCGAGAACACCACCCTCACAGTGAAGCATGGTGGTGGCAGCATCATACTGTGGGGATGTTTTTCCATCGGCAGGGGCTGGGAAACTGGTTTGAAGGAATGATGGATGGCGCTAAATACGTGGAAATTCTTGACGGAAACCGTTTGTCTTCCAGAGACTCGAGACTGGGACGGAGGTTCACCTTCCAGCAGAACAATGACCCTATGCATACTGCTAAAGCAACACTCGAGTGGTTTAAGGGGAAACATTTAAATGTCTTGGAATGGCCTAGTCAACGCCCAGACCCATTGCCCATTGTCTTGAAGAATGGGCAAAACTCTCAGTGGCTAGATGTGCCAAGCTTATAGAGGCATACCCCAAGAGACTTGCAGCTGTAATTGCTGTACAAAGTATTGACTTTGGGGGGGGGGGGGGGGGGGGGGGTGAATAGTTATGCACGCTTAAGTTATTTCTTGTTTCTTTCACCCCCAAAAATATTTTGCGTCTTCAAAGTGGTAGGCATGTTGTGTAAATCAAATGATACAAACCCCCCAAAAATACATTTTAATTCCAGGTTGTAAGGTAACAAAGGAAAATGCCACGGTGGGTGAATACCCTCCCTCGCAAGCCACTGTATTTCAGTCCAAGTCAACCACTGCTGGTAGTGTTGTACTGTATATTAGGGTGAATTTGGCCCTCGACACTGATCTTGCGTAAGTTTTGCATTTCCCTACTAATGGTTAAGCTAAAGATTTGGGGAGGGGAAGCTTATCCTAGATCTATACCTAAGGGAACATTCACCCCAGAGCTTGTACTGTAGCTTTCTGTACCTGTGGTAGATGGCAGCTCCGGTCAGCACCATGGAGTAGTCGTTGGTCCACTTGGAAGTGTAGCCCCAGCGCTCCTTGTTACTGTCCCAGAAGTGGCTCCGGGCCGGGTAGCCCACCAACCTCTCTGGAAAGCTCTGCCACACCGTGAAGGCAAAGTCCACCTGAGGAGGAAGACAAAGCGTCAGGTTATTAAAGGGATACTTTGGGATTTTGGCAATGAGACCCTGTATCTACTTCCCCAGAGTCAGATGAACTTGTGGATACCATTTTAATGTCTGTGTTCAGTGTGAAAGAAGTTAGTGGGGGATTCACACGTCAATGCTAACTAGCGTTAGCACAATGACTTGCTAGCAGATACCATAGACTTCAAGTCATTCTAGTTAGCAACAAACTGCACGCAGACACATAAGAATGGTATCCACGAGTTCATCGGACTCTGGGAAAGTAGATAAAGCGCCTTATTGCCAGAATCCTGACGTATCCCTTCAACACACATACATAATGAATGCACATTCTCTCCATGTGCATAGGCATAGACAGATGCACCCCCTCTCGAGTGCCCCGCACACAATTACAACTCATAACACACAGACATTACAAAAAAAGTGTTTTCAAAAGCCCCCTGCAGTTGGCTGACCTCTCGCTGGTTGATCAAAGCATTTAAACAAATAATTAGAGAAAACATCAGACGGAGTCTGGCTGGTTCCAGCAGCTGCCAGAAGAACCAGAGGCTGCGTCCCAAATGGCACCCTACTCCCAATATAGTGCACTACTTTTGTCATCAAAAGTAGTGCTCCATGTCAGGAATAGGGTGCCATTTTGGACGAATAGAGTGCCTCCACCAGAGACTAAATTAAGAGTGTGTAATAACGCAACCACATGGTCGCCACAAAAACAGCCTTCATGGGCTCCCACTCAAAACCTTGTCTCGGCAACATCTGTGTTCTCATGGTGTTATGCCAAACTGTGCTCGAGGAATGAAGAGAAAAGCCACCCTAGGAAGGAGAAATTAAACAGCACATCCATTTAAAAAGCCACAATGGCGAGTTCCTCAATTTGCAGGGGATCACAACTCGATTAGAGATGACAATCAGACAGAGAGCGATGTAGAGGAAGATGGGGAGAGCAAGAAGTTGTAAAAAAAAAAGCATAAGGGGTGGGAGGGACAGAAGGATAGAGAAAGAGCGCAAAAGAGAAACTGCTAGAGATAAAAAATGAGTACTACAGTATATAACAGTGGGAGGAAGAGAAAGTTGCATGTGGGACAAAAGTGACACAGAGCGAAGCAGTGAGAGAGGGAGGCTTGGAGCGCTCTATACTTTCATTCGCTCGCTCTCCCTACTGCTGTACTCTCATAGGGCCAGCCAGCCTTGGTCCCTGGCAGGCGTGTATTGCTGCCGGAGCGCGGTGCAGTGGTGCTCCGTCTCTGTAGCGTGGACGCTACACAAAACAATGAAACGCCTACTCACAATAAAGCGGTCCTCGCAAACAGTGCAATTATCAGATATAAAAAAATAAAAAAAATATTGTTGTTTGTTCCTGAACTGGCCGGATGGCAGTGCTAGCCTTCAGCACCACTTAACTTCTCTAACATCATTGCGCGATCCTGGCGCGGTCCATTCAGCGCCACTTAAAATGATGTCTCATCAAGATCCGTTTCCTGTAATACTGAACACTTATTATTGTTTCAAATAGAAAATGATCATGTCTCACAATGGCGCTCGTTTAGTAAAGTGGGATCTAAGCTGAATCAATGTCTTACAAGATCGCATAATGATTAATGTGCTTGTTACATAACAGAACCTAATATAATAGCATAGCAGGACTATAAGGTTACTGTTACACCCCAAACACCTCATCTCTAATTATATGTTAGGATGGTTAGCTGAAGCAGAATAGTCTTTTCTTTAAATCAAGCAACAAAACTCAACAGCGAGGGCAGGATTTATGCTTTGGTTGAAACAGAATACAAGAAAGGCTAATAGTTTGTTAGCACCATCTACTCTAATTCACTCACCAAACAGTAATTCATAAAACTGATTAAGTTTGGACGTTTCACCGGTAAAAAAAAAAAAACGTGAAGAAATACCATTGCCTATTTTGATTAAGTAGCCTGCTATGCCTAACTTGATGTTTGAAGGTGTTAAAAATTGAAAATGTGCTTTAGACTGTGTGTGGTCATAGGCAGACTTTGCAATTGGAGGATGCATTTTATGCACATTCTATAAATGATAGGCTATTCAATTGGCTACATCTGTCAAACTTGGAGGAAATTATGTAATTTACATATGTTGTGTGTTGCACTCCCGCACCCCCCAAAAAAATAGCACTATACCACTGGTCCTTGTGCTCACACAGCACCACACAAAGCGCCGAGGGCTCTGGAGTCACGCCAACTGTGACATCATTATCCCTACCAGCAGAACAGAGCTGAGCTGAGCCCAGTCTGGATGGCCGCTACATTGAGAGGGGGGCAAAGAGAAAGCGGGTTGAGAGATGTAGTGGAAAGATACAGAGACCGTCAGGGAAAGAGAGTGTTTGCTGATGACACAACAGCGGTAGGCCTGAGCACTGACAACGATGAGACAGCCTATAGGGAGCAGGTCAGAGACCTGGCAGTGTGGTGCAAGGGCAACAACCTCTCCCTCAATGTGAGCAAGACAAAGGAGCTGATCGTGGACTACAGGAAAAGGCGGGCCGAACAGGCCCCCATTAACATTGACGGGGCTGTAGTGGAGCAGGTCGAGAGTTCCTTGGTGTCTACATCACCAACAAACTATCATGGTCCAAACACTTCAAGACAGTTGTGAAGAGTGCACGACAACACCTACAGCTGCAACATCGAGAGCATCCTGACCGGTTGCATCACTGCCTGGTATGGCATTACAGAGTAGAGGTCGACCGATTAATCGGAATGGCCGATTAATTAGGACCGATTTCAAGTTTTCATAACAATCGGAAATCTGTATTTTTGGGTGCCGATTAAAAAAAAATCTTTATTTAACTAGGCAAGTCAGTTAAGAAACACATTCTTATTTTCAATGACGGCCTAGGAACGGTGGGTTAACTGCCTCGTTCAGGGGCAGAACGACAGATTTTCACCTTGTCAGCTCGGGAGACCCAATCTTGCAACCTGACAGTTAACTAGTCCAACGCAATAATGACCTGCCTCTCTCTAGTTGCACTCCACAAGGAGACTGCCAGTTACGCGAATGCAGTAAGCCAAGGTAAGTTGCTAGCTAGCATTAAACTTATTTATAAAAAACAATCAATAGTTAACTACACATTATCTAGCGTGTCCTGCGTTGCATATAATCTGACTGAGCATACAAGCATACAAGTATCTAAGTATGACTGAGCGGTTTTGCCAGCAGCTCTTCGTTGTGCGGCAAGCATTGCGCTGTTTATGACTTCAAGCCTATCAACTCCCGAGATGAGGCTGGTGTAACCGATGTGAAATGGCTAGCTAGTTAGCGCGCGCTAATAGCGTCTCAAACGTCACTCGCTCTGAGCCTGTGGTTGTTTCCCTTGCTCTGCATGGGTGACACTGCTTCGAGTGTGGCTGTTGTCGATGTGTTCCTGGTTCGAGCCCAGGTAGGAGCGAGGAGAGGGACGGAAGCTATACTGTTACACTGGCAATATTAAAGTGCCTATAAGAACATACAATAGTCAAAGGTTAATGAAATACAAATGGAATGGAGTGAAATAGTCCTAGAATTCCTATAATAACTACAACCTAAAACTTCCACCTGGAAATATTGAAGACACATGTCTTTCATATGTTCTCATGTTCTGAGCAAGGAACTGAAACATTAGCTTTCTTACATAGCACATATTGCACTTTTACACTTTGTTTTTGCATTATTTAAACAAAATTGAACATGTTTCATTATTTACTTGAGGCTAAATTGATTTTATTTATGTATTGTATTAAGTTAAAATAAGTGTTCATTCAGTATTGTTGAAGTTGTCATTATTACAAAAAAAATATTTGTAAAAAAAATGTATATAAAAATAGTCTGATTAATCGGTATTGGCTTCTTTGGTCCTCCAATAATCGGTATTGGCGTTGAAAAATCATAGATCGGTCGACCTCTACTACAGAGGGTAGTGCGTATGACCCAGTACATCCCTGGGGACAAGCTTCCTGCCATCCAGGACCTCCCCAAAAAATTGTCAGAGATTCCAGTCACCCAAGTCATAGACTGTTCTCTCTGCTACCGCACGGCAGGTAAAGAGTCCAAAAGGCTCCATAACAGCTTCTACTCCCAAGCCATAAGACTGCTGAACAATTAATCAAAATGGCCACCTGGAATATTTACATTGACACCCCCCATTTTTTTACATTGCTGCTACTCGCTGTTTATTATCTATGCATAGTCACTTCACCCCTACCTACATGTACAAATTACCTCGACTAACCTGTAGTTACGCACATTGACTCGGTATCGGTACCCCCTGTACACGGTAAGGTTGTATTCGGCGCATGTGACAAATAAAGCTCGATTTGAAGAGAGAGGAGCGAAAGAGAGAAGGGGGATAGACTGGGGAGCTACATGGGGAGAGAGTGGCCACAAAACTTTAAAAAAAATAACAGCATGAGGTAGAGTGAGGTGAGTTTAGAAAAGCAAAGAGTTCAAGGGTAGAAAAGCAGGGGAGAGTACCAGCGCTCTAGAAAGAAAGTAGTACCCCATTCCAACACAGTAGTAGGCAGTATCCTTAGTGATGTGTGGAGGAACACTAACCTCTGTGGTCGAGAGCACCGTATCCTCATCCAGACTGAGCACAGCGTCGGTGACAATGGTCTCGTAGGGCAGGAAGCGACTGCTCATCACCTGCAAAGGGAGACAGAGAGCACACAGGGTCAGCACACTGTCCTCAGTAGTTCAGTTGGTAGAGCATGGCGGTTGCAACACCAGGAAAGAGGGTTTGATTACCGGAACCCCCCGTATGTAAAATGTATGCACGCATGACTAAGTCGCTTTGAATAAAAGCATCTGCTAAATGGCATATATTATTATAACAGCCCAGTGCAAGGGTAGGATGCAAATACAACTGTGGTAGCCATGCTGGTTAAGTGTACCTTGAATTCTAAATCACAGTGTCACCAGCAAAGCACCCCCACACAATCACACCTCCTCCATGCTTCATGGTGGGAACCACACATGTGGAGATCATCCGTTCACCTACTCCGCGGTTGGAAGCAAAGATCTCAAATTTGGAGTCATTATACCAAAGGACAGATTTCCACCGGTCTAATGTCCATTGCTCAAGTTTCTTGGCCCAATCAAGCCTCTTTTTATATATTGGTGTCCTTTAGTAGTGGTTTCTTTGCAGTAATTCAACCATGAATGCCTGATTGACGCAGTCTCCTCTGAACAGTTGATGTTGAGATGTGTCTGTTACTTGAACTCTGTGAAGCATTTATCTGGGCTGCAATTTCTGAGGCTGGTAACTCAAATGAACATATCCTCTGTAACAGAGGTAACTCTGGGTCTTCCTTTCTGTGGCGGTCCTCATGAGAGCCAGTTTCATCATCGAGCTTGATGGTTTTTGCGACTGCACTTGAAAAGTTTGACATTGACTGACCTTCGTGTCTTAAAGTAATGATGGACTGTCATTTCTTTTTGCTTATTTGAGCTGTTCTTGCCATAATATGGACTTGGTCTTTCACCAAATAGGTATATCTTCTGTATACCACCCCTACCTTGTCACAACACAACTGATTGGCTCAAACGCATTAAGGAAAGAAATTCCACAAATTAACAAGGCACACCTGTTTATTTGAAATGCATTCCAGGTGACTACCTCATGAAGCTGGTTGAGAGAATGCCAAGAGTGTGCAAAGCTGTCATCAAGGCAAAGGGTGGCTACTTTTAAGAACCTCAAATATAATCTTAATTTGTTTAACAATGTTTTGGTTACTACTATATGTGTTATTTCATAGTTGTGATGTCATTATTATTCTACAAGGTAGAAAATAGTAAAAATAAAGAAAAACCCTTGAATGGAGTAGGTGTCCAAACTTTTGACTGGTACTGTATATTCACTAGAAATCAAATAACTCCCACACATGCACACAGCCTCACTTTCAGCCAGAGAACTGCACACGCTACACACGCCCCCCCTCCCTCCCATTCAAACACTATGTAATAGCCACCCATTTCCTCGTAACCTTGTCTCGGGAGAAAGACTCGGCCCTGAAGGTCGGGTCATTCCAAGAATCCCTGTTCTTTCCGAAAACGTGCCACTTATATAAAACATTGTGTGTTGGGAGTGTGTGTTTAATGCATAAAGCGTTGGGTAGAGGCGCTAGAGAACAGAGGCTGATGTGTCACAAATACACAGGTGGCCTCTAAACACGTCATACCCACCGACCGCTGCCACAAAGTGCCCTAAACGGAACACGTCTTGGCACCCTAAGCCAAATGACTCAGATCGCTGTGTGCTGTAGAACTGTATGTGGCAGAGAAGTACGACTTAATAACACAACTGACTCAAAATGTCTACAATTCCAAGCCACGTTTTGCCACGTTTTAGTCGCTCAGAGAGGCCCCCCAAAATTATAATCCTTCCCCTCCGTTCCGTTCTTTGCATTCCCACTGACGTGGTGGAAAAAGAGAGCGAAAGAGAGGGGGGGGGGATTGAGGATGAGACTTGTGTTCCCATCACAGATGGTTTGTAACGTTAGAAGTGTGACACGTTCGCCTGGGAGGGCTCGTACACGCTAGGAATGTAAGCTCTTAGAGGAGGAATCAGCCTTTGACACTCCTCAGAGAGCAAGAGAGAGGGAAGGAGATAGAGGGCGAAGGAGAGAAAGAGGGAGAGGAAGAAAGGAGGGGGAGATGGGAAGAGAGAAAGAGGGTAGGAAAGTTGGAAAGAGAAAAACAGTGACGTATAGCGAGAGAGGGTAAAGAAAGACACACAAAGACAGAGACAGACAGAGAGAGTGAGAGAAAGGGCCAACAAAATGGGTTGTGTAAACCACAATAACACTGCTTGGTGGCTCGCTGGGCCTTAAATTGAAGAGTCGTAAAGCAGTGGGCGCATGGCCACCATGCCAGCCCAGAGAGGCCAGGAATAGCTCCTCTCCTTCTGTACTCATACTTCCCACTACTGGGATGGTGGCTCAGAGAGGCTTGCTACGTTTGGCTGGGCCCTCCACGGTAAACAACGAGCCTGCCGCAAGCGTAACAAACCACAGACTTGGATGGTACTCAGCTCCAGCCGTTGTCGCCGACCCACAGCCAAAGACAACGCTCCCTCTGTGATTGACAGCATAAGAAAACCAGAGATGTGGAGAGCAACCAAAACCCCACCCACTCCGTTGGGACTGATGAGTGCGAGAAACCAGTCAATTTGATTGACAGCTCAAAAGTTGTGGTGTTAGAGTGAGTCTGACTAACACCCCCACTTCAGCCTCTCAAACTACGGACTCAGATCACACTTCCTGTGTCAACTTTGACCTCTCACGATGAGGGCAAAGAGAGACCAAGACACATTAGTCGGACCCCCTACTGAACACTGACAGACTACAAAGCGTTGTCAAGATAATCTCCTAACAGATTTTTAGAGGTCATTTCCTCGACAACCTACTTTACCTAAACAATGGTTTATGGCTCGGAATTGCAAAATCAGCTGTCAGCTTATGACATCTGCTTTTCATGCATATGCATTATGCAGCTCCAAGGTCAATGATGGTTTAGTATGAAGACGTCTAGAAACAGCTTTTCCAATAGAAATCCCTGATCACACTTTAAGGCGATGTCATGGCGATGTTAGCTAGTTAAGCTCATGCGCGGAAACACGTCATCGGGTATAACGATTGTGTCGCACCGAACCTCACATATGCATGCAGTCAAATCGAAGGCGCTCCTTCAATAGAAGGTTGTTTTTGACTAAATGAAGACGTGTCAGTTTGTCGATTTCACGAGGTTGGAGTATTAACATGTTCAGCTCCTTAAAAAGTGCTACACATAGAATGTATTTTTATTTTTGCATTGTAATTTAAGAAAATATCCATAATATATCTGCAGTTATAGTGTAAAGTTCCTGTTCCACAGTATTACCTACCCACCAGTGCTGCGATTGGCTGTGATATTCACCTACTAATTTCTCCCGCCGGAGCGGCATTTGTTGTCAAAATGGGGAAACTGTTTTGACTGTGTGGCTGTGTTATCTAGATGAAATCAGGTCAAGCAACCAATGTCAAAATCACGTTGTCATTTCTGGTTGCTTTAAATTCGACACTGTTCGCTAAATGTCATTTTATGTGAGAAAACAAGTACTGGCTAGTGTACGGAATTATTGTACCATCTAAATTTGGTTTGAACGCAGCCTAGTGCTGTTGCAATTCACCTACAGTGGCTTGCAAAAGTATTCACCCCCTTGGCATTTGTCCTATTTTGGTGCCTTACAACCTGGAATTAAAATTGATTTTTGGGGGGGTTTGTATAAATTTGATTTACACAACATGCCTACCACTTCGAAGATGCAAAAATATTTATTGTGAAACAAGACTAAACTTGAGCATGCATAACTGTTTACCCCCCAAAGTCAATACTTTGTAGAGACACCTTTTGCCGCATTTAGAGCTGCCAGTCTCTTGGGGTATGTCTCTATAAGCTTGGCACATCTAGCCACTGGGATTTTTGCTCATTCTTCAAGGCAAAACTGCTCCAGCTCCTTCAAGTTGGATGGGTTCCGCTGGTGTACAGCAATCTTTAAGTCATACCACAGATTCTCAATTGGATTGAGATCTGGGCGTTGACTAGGCCATTCCAAGACATGTAAATGTTTCCCCTTAAACCACTCGAGTGTTGCTTTAGCAGTATGCTTAGGGTCATTGTCCTGATAGAAGGTGAACCCCTCAAATCTCTGGAAGACTGAAACAGGTTTCCCTCGAGAATTTCCCTGTATTTAGCGCCATGCCTTCTATTCTGACCAGTTTCCCAGTCCCTGCCGATGAAAAACATCCCCACAGCATGAGCTGCCACCATGCTTCACTGTTCTCGGGGTGATGAGAGGTGTTGGGTTTGCGCTCGATATAGCATTTTCCTTGATGGTCAAAAAGCTACATTTTAGTCTCATCTGACCAGAGTACCTTCTTCCATATGTTTGGGGAGTCTCCCACATGCCTTTTGGCAAACACCAAACGTGTTTTAAGCAATGGCTTTTTTTCTGGCCACTCTTCCGTAAAATACAGCTCTGTGGAGTGTACAGCTTAAAGTGGTACTATGGACAGTTACTCCAATCTCCGCTGTGGAGCTTTGCAGCTCCTTCAGGGTTACCTTTGGTGTCTTTGTTGCCTCTCTGATTAACTTCTTTGGGCTGGGGGCAGTATTGAGTAGCTTGGATGAATAAGGTGCCCAGAGTAAACTGTCTGCTACTCCGGCCCAGTTGCTAATATATTATTAGATTTGGATAGAAATCACCCTGAAGTTTCTAAAACTGTTTGAATGATGTCTGTGAGTATAACAGAAATCATATGGCAGGCAAAAACCTGAGAAAAAAATCCAACCAGGAAGTGGGAAATCTGAGGTTTGTAGTTTTTCAACTCTTGGCCTATCGAATACATAGTGTCTATGGGGTCAAATTGGACTTCCTACGGCTTCCACTAGATGTCAACAGTCTTTAGAACCTTGTTTGATGCTTCTACTGTGAGGTGGGGGAGAATGAGAGGGGAATGAGTCAGAGGTCTACCAGAGAGCCACGAGCTTGTGACGCAAATTCACGTTAGAGTTAGCTTGAGTTCCATTGCATTTCTGAAGACAAAGGAATTCAGAAAGGAACATTATTGAAGATTTATGATAAAAACATTCTAAAGATTGATTCTATACTTTGTTTGACATGTTTTTACGGACTGTAACGTAACTTTTGGACTTTGTCTGCTCCTAGTGATCGCGCGTCATGAATTTTGATTACTGGTCTAAACGTGCAAACAAAAATGAGGTATTTGGACATAAATGATGGACATTATCGAACAAAATAAACATTTATTGTGGAACTGGGATTCCATTCTGATGAAGATCATCAAAGGTAAGTTAATATTTATAATGATATTTCTGACTTCTGTTGACTACACAACATGGCGGATATCTGTTTGGGTTGTTTTGGTCTCTGAGCACCGTACTCAGATTATAGCACGGTGTGCTTTTTCCGTAAAGTAATTTTTTTTTTAAAAAGACAGCGGTTGCATTAAGGAGAAGTGTATCTATAATTTCGTGCATAATAGTTGTATCTTTTATCAATGTTTATTATAAGTATTTCTGTAAATTGATGTGGCTCTTTGCAAAATCACCGGATGTTTTGGAACTACTGAACATAACGCGCCAATGTAAACTTGGATTTTTGGATATAAATGAACTTACCGAACAGAACATACATGTATTGTGTAACACGAAGTCCTATGATTGTCATCTGATGAAGATCAAAGGTTAGTGATTAATTTGATCTTTATTTCTGCTTTTTGTGACTCCTCTCTTTGGTTGGAAAAATGGCTGTGTTTTTCTGTGACTTGGCTCTGACCTAACAAACGTTTGGTATGCTTTCGCTGTAAAGCCTTTTTGAAAATCGGACACTGCGGTGGGATTAACAAGAAGTGTATCTTTAAAATGCCGTAAAATACTTGTATGTTTGAGGAATTTTAATTATGGGATCTCTGTTGTTTAGAATTTGGCGCCCTGCACTTTCACTGGCTGCTGTCATATCGATCCCGTTAGCGGGATCTCAGCCCAGAGAGGTTTTTTAATGCCCTCCTTGCCTGGTCTGAGTTTTGTTGGGTGGCCCTCTCTTGGCAGGTTTGTTGTGGTGCCATAGTCTTTCAATTTTTTAATAATGCATTTAAAATGGTGCTCCGTGGGATTTTCAAAGTTTCTGATTATTTTTTTATTTTTTAGAATCTTTTGAAACTAGTATTTTTTTCCATTTCACTTCAACAATTGACTATTTTGTGTATGTCCATTACATGAAAAAAAAATCATGCAACAAAATAGGTCATTTTTTTTTTAGGAAAAACACCAAGGGGATGAATACATTTGCAAGGCACTGTAGCTTCCACACAGGGGATAAATTATATGTGCAGCACCTTTAAGACACTGAATATAAGTTGTCTTTAGAAATAGAGAAAATATACTACCAAGGAATCATTTTTCACTTCTCTCATTGACTTCCCAAACCACAAACTTCGGTCTTGTCTGTCGAGTCTTCTTCGCAAAGTGTTCCCGGAAGTATTGCGATGTTGGGCCTCTGGGTTTATTAACTCTGGTTAAGTTTTCAGTCGATCAAAGCATAGACACGCCAAAATTATGGCATTGAAGGAAGCTTGGGGGCACAGAGAAAACAAAATGGCGGCCCAACTCACCTTGTTTTCTCCCTCGATGACAATGACGGGCACGGAGGTGGCAGGCCAGCGGTGCTTAGCAGGGAGAGGCTTGTCACAGTTCCACAGCACAATGATCTGAGACAGATGAGAGATATGGGGGGAGAAAGACAGATGAGATAAAGAGAGGAGACAGTGATTGAGAAGATAGGAGGGGTAAAGGTGGAGAGAGGAGGAGAGGGAGAAAGAGGGAGACAGAGCAGGAGGAGAGAGATCATGAGAATCACATATGACATTCTAAAATGACACTTCATTTGCATTTTTATTTATTAACCACATTACCACTACATTCCCCCATCGTATGTCTTCAACATTTCTCATTACCTAATTCCAAACTGACATTTCAATCCATCCAAACACCCCACAGTTAAATTGAATTGAGTGCTAAAACGTCTGTTGAATGGGATCCCTTTTCACCTTTTCCACAATAGCCGTCTCAGACTATGTTTTACACGAGGGCTACATGGGAACTGTGTGTTCCGTGCCGTTGTGACCGACTTCCCTAACATACCTTGAGCTAACCTTAACGAGCCACTTCACTTTTGACACCCAGCCACATACGTGTTTAATGGAGGGACAATACGAAACCTGAATGTTCGACTACACAGGGATACGGTGGGTCCCTCTGCGGCGCTTCATCTCTCACACACGCTTTTGTTTTTCTCCAGCTGACATGGGCGATAACGCGTACGAGAGAGCGACAGGCAGAGAGAGACAGGTAGAGCGATGGCTGGATGGATGATGACTTGTAAAGGGATGAGCAATGCTTACAGCAATGTGTTGAATGGACAGTGCTAAGACACACTGTCAGAGCAACGTAAGAATCAGTTCTTAGATGGATCTATTCCTGCTTTCCTCTGATGATGGCAGAAGTTGGCAGGCAGATGGTGTCTCTGTCAACCTGCCAGCTGGGTGGGTGGGTGGGTGGGTGTGTGAGAGAGAGAGGGGAGAGTGTGTGCATGTTCGAGTGGGTTGTATGTATGTATGTGTGTTTAGTGTGTTCCCGTTTGTGTTGCAGTGGGAGTGTGTCTAGGTGTGCGTGTCAGTGATGTGAGCGACAGACGCACACCACTCCTCTGTAAAACTGTGGAGCACACACACACACAGCAGGAGGTCCACAATCTCTGCATGCATGTCTCTGCCAGAGCCAGCTCAAAGGCTTTCTTGCTCCCAATTTTCTCTCCCCCGCCCTCTCCCTTTCATTCTCTCCCTCCTTCCCGTTCATTATTTATATCCCTCTCTTCTCCACCTCCTCGTCCACTTCCCCGGCCCCCTCAACATGGAAGTCTTAGTGGGCTGAGAGCGAGATGATAGAAAATGTTGATCAATTTAATATGTACCTGGCTCTCCGCTTTGCACAGGGAGCCTAGAAGGTCAAATACAAAACACTTCTATAGACGGGAGGGTTGCACACCCCACTGTACGTTGGGAAACATCTAAGAAGCATTAGGGTGGAGTGTGTGTAACACATTATAGTACATCGGGGGGGGGGGGGGGGGGGGGGGGGGGGGGTTGGTTTAATTTCCCCAGCCCTGGTTAAAACCAACAAAGGGATCAATACTACTTGTATCCATTTGAGCTACGGGGCTTTCAGAAGGACACGCACGCACAGCCACAGGCACGCACACGAGAGAGAGAGATGGAGTTGGTACCATGGAGACAGATACCCCGATCGGTACATACCCACCTCTCTAATTCAATCCACAGCAGTTAACTCTGAGATGGTAGAGAGAGGTTGGGTCCTTTAATGGTGATGGAGAAGTGCCATTTTAAAAAACTGGCTCGGCAAAAATGCTATGAAATCACTTCCAGTTGGAGTAATATTGGGTTTCGGGAGAGTTTCGTCAATTGAAGGGACACACAGGAATGTGCACACGCCAAAAACACACACGCACGCACATTTGTGGCTTCTTACCTGTGCACAGTACTGTGATTTGGCAACAGACACCAGCAGCTTGAGGATGGGCTGGGATTGGGAGACCAGGGGGGTGACTGCATGGATGACTGCTGTGAACTTGGGGTACGGTTTTATACCTGGAACATAACACAAATCAAAACGTACAGCATCACCGGTACGGTTTGATACCTACAATACAGACAAACATCATATTTGTTACAGCTGGAGGGCTGGAACACAGACAAACAGAAAGTAGGATGTTGACGTCACTGTCTTATACAACTGAACAAAGAGACAAATATTGGTGATTCTCAGAAGTTCAGCCTCCTCTGGGGACATTTCTTTGGATATCTCCAAATCCATCAGTTTGTTCAAAGTCATTATCCTCAGTCTCCTCAATTACCGCAGGCATAGCAAAAAATCTGACAAAACATTTGGGAGAAATCACTCTAAACTAGACCTAAAATTGTTCCTTCTCTGTATGTCTTCACATTGTGGTTATGTTTTAGTATTTACTTATAGACCATGCTTACATAACCAGTTGATTATGACCTCATTGTTTGCGAGATGAAAGGAGGCTTCTTATTAAATGACTGATCCCACTGGGTGTAATATTCACATCCACGACACAAATCATTGTGATGAACTGCGGTAAACAAACTAGAGTCGAGTTATTGGCTCCTCGTAATAACAGATTGGATTCAGTGTCATTGCGACATGGATAACACACCGGAGAATCGGTCCTCGTTTAGGGCATCCAACACTCCACCCTCCACCTGGTCCCTTTAAAAACGTACACATGCTTAAATTGTCGGCTCTGTGACAAACAAATAAAACTCACCGCGGGGTAATCCGCGCTCGTCACCCCGCGATTGTTTAAATATCGGCGCCTTGCGCCGAGGTGCTCGATCAAAAGGGTTGTGAATTGAGGGAGCCGACTTCATCGATGAGATGAAGATAGAGTTACACGGAGGAAAATGGCACCCTATCTTTTGAGCGGGGCCAATAGGGTTCTGGTCAGTAGTGCACTATATTAGGGAACAAGCAGCCATTTGGGACACATAAAAAGGGCCTTTGAGGTCACAGATTGTTACAGAGGCACAGTTTGTGCTGGTGAACCGGCGCAGTGGTATATGGCGTGTTCCCTGAGTGAAACGAACACCCGACTGACTGAACACTTGGCGTGTCAGCGGGCCTAATGCGAGCATCAATCAAGGGTACTTTGAGTAATGGTGTGTTATAGCCGCTGTAACAAGTCAATTGATAAGGTGGGACAGCGTGCGTGTCAGCTACATAGTTGTTTAAGACTGTCACGGCTGGCAGTCAAGGTTCTGGAAACAACGGTTTCTCATTTCAAGGATGTTTGAAGGGGAGCTAGTAGCTAGTATATATTATAGGATAAGAGCGATGTTTAAGACACAAGGACTCGACCCATAACAAAAGATTGTATGTACGTAGTACGTCCTACTTAACCAAACACATAATGAGTTGATATATTCTAGGTGAGGCAACTTTGAGCAAGGTAACTTTCCATGTGTAGCCCTAATAGATCTATAGCTCAAGAAGTCTTGGATAAAGGACAGCTGTTGCACAGATACTGAACGACTGGTTCTACCATGCAATGAATGCGATGGAGGTGGTGAGGTTTTTTTCCTAGCCCATGTCTTTCTGCTTGTGCTTGCCCTTTGGGGTCTAGACCAGGTAACTGTAAAAGGACTGTCACAACTGCTGGTGTGAAAAGGCCACATAAATACATGTGATCGATTGGTCGATTGAGAGGAGTACTCACCTAGGGTGGCGTAGTAGAAGGGGAAGTCTCCCAGGTGGGCAGAGTACTGTGGGAGGGCGAAGAGCCCCCCGGGGTGGCTGTTCCACATCAAGGTGCTCCTGGACTCCTGCTGCAGCACCCGGTCCTGGATGATCTGAGGGCAAGAGCGGATGGTTGGAGGTTAAACCAAACAAAAAACATTCATATATAGACACTAAACACCAGTCACTCAAAACAGATAACCCTAGTGTCTATATTATTAATTAAATGTGGTGGTGGGTGTGTCCAGTAGAGTGAACCATGTGTTGAATGTGTTGAAGATCGCTGTATAATGCAGTAAACCAGGCCTCTGCAACCCTGTTCCTGGAGAGCGACCGTCTTGCAGGTTCACACTCCAACCCCAATCCAGAATTAGCTGGTTGATAAACTGAATCAGGTGAGTAACAACTGGGGTTGAAACGAAAACCTACAGGAGTGTACTGTAGCTCTCCAGGAACAGGGTTGGAGAGCCCTGTCGGCGACTGAACATGTTTCAACTACAGATGGCGACAGGGTAATAATCAACCGCATGACTTGATTTCTATTTGCAAGGCTCGAAAACGTTTCAGCCACGTAACACTGAGACTTCTGCGGTACATACAAGACATCCAAATATACAGTGCCTTGCGAAAGTATTCGGCCCCCTTGAACTTTGCGACCTTTTGCCACATTTCAGGCTTCAAACATAAAGATATAAAACTGTATTTTTTTGTGAAGAATCAACAACAAGTGGGACACAATCATGAAGTGGAACGACATTTATTGGATATTTCAAACTTTTTTAACAAATCAAAAACTGAAAAATTGGGCGTGCAAAATTATTCAGCCCCTTTACTTTCAGTGCAGCAAACTCTCTCCAGAAGTTCAGTGAGGATCTCTGAATGATCCAATATTGACCTAAATGACTAATGATGATAAATACAATCCACCTGTGTGTAATCAAGTCTCCGTATAAATGCACCTGCACTGTGATAGTCTCAGAGGTCCGTTAAAAGCGCAGAGAGCATCATGAAGAACAAGGAACACACCAGGCAGGTCCGAGATACTGTCGTGAAGAAGTTTAAAGCCGGATTTGGATACAAAAAGATTTCCCAAGCTTTAAACATCCCAAGGAGCACTGTGCAAGCGATAATATTGAAATGGAAGGAGTATCAGACCATTGCAAATCTACCAAAACCTGGCCGTCCCTCTAAACTTTCAGCTCATACAAGGAGAAGACTGATCAGAGATGCAGCCAAGAGGCCCATGATCACTCTGGATGAACTGCAGAGATCTACAGCTGAGGTGGGAGACTCTGTCCATAGGACAACAATCAGTCGTATATTGCACAAATCTGGCCTTTATGGAAGAGTGGCAAGAAGAAAGCCATTTCTTAAAGATATCCATAAAAAGTGTTGTTTAAAGTTTGCCACAAGCCACCTGGGAGACACACCAAACATGTGGAAGAAGGTGCTCTGGTCAGATGAAACCAAATTTGAACTTTTTGGCAACAATGCAAAACGTTATGTTTGGCGTAAAAGCAACACAGCTCATCACCCTGAACACACCATCCCCACTGTCAAACATGGTGGTGGCAGCATCATGGTTTGGGCCTGATTTTCTGCAGCAGGGACAGGGAAGATGGTTAAAATTGATGGGAAGATGGATGGAGCCAAATACAGGACCATTCTGGAAGAAAACCTGATGGAGTCTGCAAAATACCTGAGACTGGGACGGAGATTTGTCTTCCAACAAGACAATGATCCAAAACATAAAGCAACATCTACAATGGAATGGTTCAAAAATAAACATATCCAGGTGTTAGAATGGCCAGTCAAAGTCCAGACCTGAATCCAATCGAGAATCTGTGGAAAGAACTGAAAACTGCTGTTCACAAATGCTCTCCATCCAACCTCACTGAGCTCGAGCTGTTTTGCAAGGAGGAATGGGAAAAAATGTCAGTCTCTCGATTTGCAAAACTGATAGAGACATACCCCAAGCGACTTACAGCTGTAATCGCAGCAAAAGGTGGCGCTACAAAGTATTAACTTAAGGGGACTGAATAATTTTGCACGCCCAATTTTTCAGTTTTTGATTTGTTAAAAAAGTTTGAAATATCCAATAAATGTCGTTCCACTTCATGATTGTGTCCCACTTGTTGTTGATTCTTCTCAAAAAAATACAGTTTTATATCTTTATGTTTGAAGCCTGAAATGTCGCAAAGTTCAAGGGGGCCGAATACTTTCGCAAGGCACTGTATCTGTGATACAGTACGAGTACGGACACCCGTCAGTCACTCAAATAGAAGCTATGCCCAAAACATACTTCACACACCCGAACAAACCAGTGATGCTTTAGTGAAAACACCAGTCGCTCCAATGAGGAGTCCACTCATTCATTCCCTACACAAATAGACCAGTCACTCACATCCAAACACCAATACTGGACGGGCCATTTCCCCGTTGCTTTCTCTGAGGGGGGAGATGCAATTTGCTTCTGCTGTGTTATTGAGGCACGCAAGAAAGAGATATTACCACTGTGCCCTTGAGCAAGGGCTAAATTGCTTTCCGTAAAAACAGATAGGTTTGCCGCCGTGTTTTATGGCTCTCTATCGAATCCTATGGTGGTGGACTAGGCGGCGGGGTGACTTGGCCGTTGGCTTGGCAACAATGTGAAACGTCTCGGGTGGTTGTAGATAGAAAGCGACAGGGGCGACTCGAGACGGGAAGTAATAATACCGCTGGAGGGGTCTTTGTTGGTTTGTTAGGATCCCCGTATGCTTCTGCAGTAGCAGCAGCTACTCTTCCTGGGGTCCACAAAAATAAAACACGACAAGTAACAAAGCACTGATAGACGACGACAGTCACACAAATGTTAAATACAACGGTATACAAACCTGAAGACAGAAAGTGTGTGTTTTAAAGTGTGTCCCCTCACAGACCCCACCGATCCATGGGATGTTGTTCAATCTGTTTTTTTGTTGTTTTTTTTAAAAGGTCACTTTGCTTTTTGCTTGAGTAATTGGAGATCCATGCAATCACGGCTGTGTGCAATACTGTAATAATATTGACAAAGCGATAAAAATGAATCTGCGAAGGCGGGGGGAAAGAAACGACAGAGGCAGTTTTCCGCTGCTACGGCTCCTCAGGGCAGTCGATAAGAATTTACCTCCACCCAACAGATTAACTTGGAATCTTTAAGCCTCTCAATAAAATGCTGTCACGAACTTAAAACTGGGGCCTTAACACCTTATGGGGGGGGGGGGGCTATTTTTCTTGCATGGTTGAAATCCTTCCCCTTGAGAGTCATGGCCGAGCATGATGACGACACAATGTAGCCTCCCAACAGCTACAATTAGCAAATTAGGAGGATGATACATGAATCCACTCTCTTTTGGAAACACTAATTTCATTTAACAGGTGCGTTTAATAGGTGTGCCGGGATGTGGCGGAAACAGGGAAGGCTCCATTGGCTTTGTGATTGGTCGAAACAATCTCAACGTTCTGACAGGAAACGCAACTTGATTGGTTGGGCTTGTTCTCTCGCTTGTTTACTCACTTGCCAAATGAGCCGCCCGCCACACACAGACGCTGGTTTGTGTGTGAAGTCGGGAGAGGATGACAGGGAGTGAGTGTATGTGAGGAGATTAAATCTGTCGAGAGAGATGGGTGTGTGTGTGTGTGTGTGTATATCGGCCTAGATCTGCAGCTGAGAGTGAGACACCGCCGAATGAATAAACCATGGCACTCGTTATCTCGGGGCTGCCAAGGCAACGCCATTTACATATGTCACCCCTCTAACCCCCCACCAAATCTCTCTTACTCTTTTAGCTCTGGCTTACCCGTTTAGCCCTCATTTCTAACTTGAACACATTCGCCACATAAAACAACACGGCTAAGTCACCGGGCTGTGCCGTGTTACAATCCCCCCTCAGCACAGTTAGGTCTGGGTATCACCGCCAAGCCGGGGCCCAGACACTGAGACGTATGGAGACGTGTGTGTGTGTGTGTGTGTGTGTGTGTGTGTGTGTGTGTGAGAGATAGCAGCGAACCCTGGTTGAGACTAGTAGAGATAAAAGGTGATTGGCGGGACAGACTAGAGATATCCACCAGGTTGGTGGGAGGCTAGCATGAATCCCCAGAATGGAGATATGGGTGAGATTGTGGGGCAAGCGGTTGGTTTAGTGCCAAGGCTGTGTAGAAAATGGATACATTTGAGATTGGTGCAATGCCATTGTGTACACTGTGAACTATGAGCATTGAAAAGACGTTGAAAAGACATTAGGGCTGTCCGACAAAAAAAAAGAGTATATTTTTCCATCTATACAGACTCATCCTATGTGTTTTAATCAAATAATCTATATGCACGGAGCTTGTCTGATGCTTTAAGCTCCCTGTTTGACAAAATAATTAGGACACACAAATGACGAGAGGGAGTCCGACCACAAATTGATTTGACTTTGCCAGGCCGGGCTCAGACTTGCTGGGCTGTGTAAAAAAAAAAGACAGCGAGTGACTGTGGGACTAGCACCCATCGTCTCCCTCTCCTCCCTGCTGCAGCGATCACTACAGAATAGTGTTTCTCGTGCTTTCCGTGTTGCTGAAGCTGCAACGAAACTACAGCCATTTCTGACTGAAATGCTCTCTTACTGAAATCCCTCATTTGTTTAGGAAAAACATTCCCTATTTCCTCAACCCTTGCTCTCTTTACGTGACACATGTATGCATCGCATGCACTCCTAACACCGTAACAGCAAAATGGATGCATGGAATGTTTACTGGTTGCTCAGGAGGTTAAGTCAGATGGGTGGAATACATTTGACTAGTTGTGGAAAATACTGGATGGAGATGAAAAAAAAGAAGAGCAAGGAGCTGAGTGCATTTGTGTGTGCCAACATCTTGTGCTCAGAGTGGTAAGGGGGACCCATTTGAAACTGTAGTGTGAGGGGTCTGTGTGCAAGGCTGGCTGGCATAAGGTAAGTCTAGCATGAGACAGAGACTTGGGAATAAACCGAGAGATTGCAGTGAGGCTAAGAGAGAAGAAGAAGAGAGATATTGATAGAGGTGACGGAGAAAGAAAGCAGCGCTTGACATTCGCTTTTTTAGCCACTTGTCCTTTCCCAAGTCGGACAGACGTTTTACTTGTCCGAAAGCACAAGTTACTTGTCCCCCCCCCCCCCCCCCCCCAAAAAAAAAAAATAAGTCTAACACCATGGGTCAAAAAGGTGACAAATTGTGTTGTATGCTGCAAGGAACCACTTCACAAAATAACCATTATTAAATCATTGGTATTGACGATAGAAGGCTGCTGGTCTCTAATCTCATGTATTATATCTCCTGCCATTAAACCCCCCCAAGTAAAATACTGCACTGATAGGCTACTGTATAAAACATGGTCTGTCAACCCTCCATCTGGAGCTACTGGGTTTGCAGGCTTTTATTCCAGCCCTGCTCAAACACACCCGGTCAGGCGCCGAAGACTATTATGGCAGCCCCGCGCACCTCTCTGATTTAGAGGGGTTGGGTTAAATGCGGAATACACATTTCAGTTGAATGCATTCAGTTGCACAACTGACTAGGAATCCCCCTTTCTGCTTTATCAAGATACTGTTAAGCAGCTGATTTTATGTGGTTTGTTTGAGCATGGCTGGAGCAAAAGCCTGCACACCCAGAAGCTCTCCTGGAATCTCCAGGAGGATGGTTGGCCAGCCTGCAACATTACAATTACAGCCAAATACTTTGTGCGCAAAGCTGTCAAAGGCAAAGGGTGGCTACTTTGTAGAATCTAAAATCGATTTACCACTTTTTGGTTACTACATGATTCCACATGTGTTATTTCATAGTTTATGTATTCGCTATTATTCTACAATGTAGAAAATAGTAAAAATAAAGAAAAACCCTGGAATGAGTAGGTGTGTCCAAACTTTTGACTGGTACAACGCTGATACCGATTATTGCTGTTTGGGGTTTTAGGCTGGGTTTCTGTACAGCACTTTGAGATATCAGCTGATGTACGAAGGGCTATATAAATACATTTGATTTGATGTGTGTGTGTGTGTGCACACACACACTTACACACACACAAACACTGACGTTATATTTACTGTAGATTTGATTGGACTGATCAAATCAGCATCATACTTTAAAAATCTTAGCTAGCAAGCAGTCATCACAAATCAAGTCAACAATCTACTGGCAAATATTTTTCAACCCTTGTCATACGAAGATAAATTATAGATAAAACATATCGGTGCTCATCTGCCATTGGACAAATATTACACAACAAGTTGGAAATCGTAAATTCAACAATGAGTGGTTTGGAAGGAATCAGTGGCTAACTGCAAGCTTTGCAAAGAAATCCCTAGCCTGCTATTCAGTGGAGAGTGTATGTGGTCCAAGTCTGGGTTTAAGGGTCTCTTCTCCAAACTTAAAAGGATAAAAATTCATATGCAACACTATGGGCCAGAAAAGGTTGAATACATTAGCTATGCTGTCAATCCAGCATGATTTCTGCCGTGTTCAAAACAACTGGAAACTCAGAACTGGGAAATCTCAGACTTCAGTGAGTTCAAGACAACTGGGAACTCAGGCAAAAAAACACCACTCAGGCCTCTTTCTAGAGCTCCAACCTGAAGATCACTGAAGTCATGATTCGACCTCGTGTCCCCCCCCCCCTTTGAAAGCACCATAAAGCCAAACAATGCCAGACTGATGACAAAGTTTGATGACAAAATTTGCCCACAAAGGACCGCCGCACCACCTTCCTGTTCAAGTGAGCACAGCACAAGGGGAGTCCAAAAATGTCTTGTATGCTGCTGCATAAATTATGTAATATGCCAGGGAAATATGTATGCTGTAGCTAAAGTAATACTAAGTGTATGTTGTGTAGTAAGTTGATAGTAGCATGTGCCTCACCCTAATTATTTGGTCCCTTTCCCCTCCATAACTTAGCCTACAGTTCTGACTTGGTGGTGCACATGTAGTCTATAGCCTGTTTTAGAGAAATGTAATCATCAAATATTATAAGAGCTTTCATTGTCTGCTTATATGCCCCCTTCATCTATCCTACGGTTCTGACTTGGTGTACAGGAAGAATACTGTAAGAACGGACCAAGTTGTGAATTATGTCGCTGTACATTTCAAAAGTGCTGAACAAATAGTTATATTGAATACATCCGTCCTGGCTCGCTCATTAAGGCTTAATCGAAATGACGGACTGCCTCTTATCTGCCCGTTGTTCTCTTATGCCATAGTTTGCACATCTCAATTATCAGTTGAAACCACATTGGTTTAAGCAAGTCAGCCATATCAGCTATGTTTTTTAAAAAGCCAGTAAATGAGGCTGAATGAACTGTTTCGCTGTCAGACAAGGCGCCTCTGATAACAAGGTGTAGCAGTGGTAAGGAATCACTCCATGGTGCTGAAAAGAAAGCTCTGCTGTTGGGACAGCTTTATGTAGGTCCTAACAGTTTGTGGGTACCATTTGTCACCGTTATAGTGCAATTAATGTATTGTTTAGTGTTGTGTAGTGGCTTTGCTGGCATGTATCTAAAATAATTTTGCGGGATTGCCCCACCAAGATTTACATGCTAAAATCGCAACTGGTTATACATGTGTGTGTCTGTTGTTCTGTATGTCTGTCTTTCAGTGTTTTATGGTGTGTGTGCGCATGTGTCTGTCTCTCACCTCCAGAGTGGTCAGCACAATCTTCTCCACAGAGGAGAAGTAGGCCTCCCAAAGGAACTGGGTCTGCTGCCTCAGAGCTAGGATCTTATCCTGATGGATGGAGCGCACCGTGGATGGGATCTGGATGTGAGGAAGGGGGACACGGTTAGAGAGAGAGGGGGGATGACGGCAGGAAGAGGATGGGGGGGGGGGGGGTGTAGCGATGTAGTAAGACAACGCACCATGGTCAATCAGTCAGCGGGG
This sequence comes from Oncorhynchus mykiss, assembly GCF_013265735.2. Lineage (NCBI taxonomy): Eukaryota > Metazoa > Chordata > Actinopteri > Salmoniformes > Salmonidae > Oncorhynchus > Oncorhynchus mykiss. The sequence continues at coordinate 37,165,213 of NC_050572.1, read as the reverse complement.
GGGGGGGGGGGGGGGGGGGGGGGGGTCGAGGGAGGAAACAGGGAGGGGCCAACTGATCTTGTCCAATAACAAAATGCCCGTTTCATGTGTGCCTTTAATGACCCCAAACCCTGGTCCGAGAGACCCAGTGAGTGGACTCTCTGACCAATCAATGACAGTCATCAATCAGTTAACAAACAGGGAGAACCAACGTGCCGTGTGTGTGTGTGTGTCGTACCTGCAACAGGAGCCTCTCGTCCCCGATGACGGCCGCCGTGTTCCAGTTGATGATCTCAGAGAAGGGCAGCTCCCAGCCGTTACTCAGCATCACAGGCACACAGGCTGCCTAAAGACAGAGATACACAAGACAGGGCTTTCAAAAGTGTTCTCTCTCACACACCGTCTCCTTTCTAGAAGAGTGGAGAGCCAGCCTCAGTGGTGAGTCAGTGAACGCGTAGGAGAGAGGAGAGGGTGTATACTTTCTGTGGAGAAGTGTGCACCAATATTAGGGGTGATGACAGAGCACTTCAGAGCGTGATAGTAGATAGAGTTGGAGGTGGGAGTAAGTGCACTCAGTGAGGAAGTGTGCGACAGGTGTGAGGTAAAGGTTACGCAGCATGCAGCTGTAGGGTGAGACTGAAGGGCAAAAGTGTGTAGCAGTTGAGTGGTGTATGGAAAGTGCATATGGAGCGGGAGGAAGTGTGCTTAAAAGTGTGTGGTAAACATGTGGTATAGGAGCAGTTATGAGTGTGTGAGTGTTCTGTGTGAGTGTTCTGTGGTTGGCCAATACTTTGAGGAGACGTTTGGAGTGGGAGTACGTGTGCACTTACAAGTGTGGTAATGAAGTGTGAATATAAGAGAATATAAGAGAGTGTAAGGGTTCTGTGATACGGGGAGGAGATGAAATGGAGTGGGTGGGTGGGAGTAAAATGCACTTGCAGTGCAAAAAAAAAAAAAAAAGAAAGTTGGTCTCCTGAGTGGCACATCGGCAAAACGCCAGTCTCAACTTTAACAGTGAAGAGGCGATTCTGGGATGCTAGCTTTCACTGGACAGAGGAACTTAGCTAACACAACGTGCCATTGGAACACAAGAGCAATGGTTACTGATCTGTGCGCCTATATATTCCCTTTAAAACAAAAATCAGCCGTTTCCAGCTACAATAGTCAGTTGCAATGTATACACTGTATTTCTGATAAATTTGATGTTAATTTAAAAATGGACATAGAATGATCTTTTCTTTTAAAAACAAGGACATTTCTAAGTGACCCCAAACGTTTTGAACAGTAGTGTATGTATCGTGATGATGATATATCGTCCCTGTCCATTCCCAGCCCAACAGCACAGGTGCTGGGATATTAAAAAAAGGTGTGTGTTGGTCGAAGCCCACTGAACTGCAGTGCCTCCAAGTATCGTAGAGTCAATCTGTGTGTGTGTGTGGGCCCACTCACTTGCAGCGCCTCCAGGAAGCGAAAGGATCCCAGGCGTCTGCCCCGGGGCACCAGGCAGAAAGTGGAGTTGTGTAGCATCTCTCTGTAGTCGTATCTGTGCAGAAACACAAAACATACATGGTCAGTACACGTCACACACGGTCAGTACGGTACATCACACACACACACAAAGTAGAGTCTGTCAGGTTTATCTCCTATTGTCGTACACAGTCAGGACCAAACATACAGTGCCTTCAGAAAGTATTCATACCCCTTGACTATGAGATTTCCACACATGGATTGGGCGTCCATTATTCTTTTAAAAATTCTTCAAGCCCTGTCAAATTGGTTGTTGATCATTGCTAGACACCCTTTTTCAGGTCTTGCCATAGACTTGGAAGTAGATTTAAGTCAAAACTATAACTCGGCCACTCAGGAACATTCACTGTTGTCTTGGTAAGCAACTCCAGTGTAGATTTGGCCTTGTGTTTTATGTTATTGTCCTGCTACCTGTACTTAGCTACATTCCTTTACATTTTTATCATGAACAACTCTAGTCCTTAATGATAAGTATACCCATAACATGATGCAGCCACCACTATGCTTGAAAATATGGACAGTGGTACTCAGTAATGTGTTGTATTGGATTTGCCCCAAACATAACACATTGTATTCAGGACAAAAAGTTAATTCCTTTGCCAGATTTTTGCAGAATTACTTTAGTGTCTTGTTGCAAACAGGATGTTTTTATTCTGTACAGGCTTCCTTCTTTTCCCTCTGTCAATTAGGTTAGTATTGTGGGGTAACTACAATGTTCAGTCATCCTTAGTTGTCTCCTATCACAGCCATTAAACTCTTAACTGTTTTAAAGCCACCATTGGCCTCATGAGGAAATCTGAGTGATTTCCTTCCTTACTCCGGAAACTGAGTTAGGAAGGACGCCTGTACCTTTGTAGTGACTGGATGTATTGATACACCCTCCAAAGTGTAATTTAATAACTTCAGCATGCTCAAAGAGATATTCAATGTCATTTTTTTACATAGCTACCAATAGGTGCCCTTCTTTGTGAGGCATTGGAAAACCTCCCTGGACTGTGGTTGAATCTGTGTTTGAAATGATCTGCTCGACTGAGGGACCTCACAGATAATTGTGGGGGACACAGGAGATGAGGTAGACATTCAACAACCATTGTTAAACCCAATTGCACACAGCAAGTCACAAGTTGCATGGATTGACTCTAAGGAAATGTTTACTCCTGAACTTATTTAGGCTTGCCTTAAAAGGGGTTGAATACTGATTGACTGAAGACATCAGTTGCATTTTTTTAATTATTAATTTGTATAAAAAAATAAAATAAATATAAAAAAAACATTCCACTTTGACCTGGGGTGTAGTGTTTAGGCCAGTGACACACAAAAAAAGCTACATTTAATACATTTTAAATTCAGGCTTTAACAACAAAATGTTGTGGGATGTGAATACTTTGTCTACACAGGACGAGCTAAGCTCACCGTACTGAACTGAATAAACTGACAGAAAAGATCACACACCCCAGTATACAGCAAGTCCCTCAGCTCCATCAATCATATACAGGTACGGACAGACATCTCTCCATTACCAACACACATTTTCCTAGGGTTTCTCACTGCAGTGCCATTCCTCATCTCCCGCTTGCTCCCTCCATCCCACTCCTCTCCAGTGAAGTGTGCCTTATTGCTATTCTAACAGAATGATCAACCCTGCCAGGGGTAATGAGCTGACTGACACCTGCTACCAAGAGGCAAGCTTCTGCTGCGGTGTCTGCTTAATGTGTGTGTGTGTGTGTATGCATGTGTGCTCCAGAGAGCAGGAGCGGTGTGTACACACCCGAGTGAATTCACACACTCAGGGTGGCAGAGAGAGTAGGTACACAGATGGGAGGATAATATGAAGATGTTTTCCTATTTCACACAGACAGCAGTTTACTGGGGATTTAACCTCTACTAGGCCCAGGAGAAAGACTCTCTTCTCCCTCTCCTGTCATCGGGAGTATCTCAATTGCATTTCCTTGATTCCCCTTCTCTCCTCGCCTCTTTCCCAAAACCCATTGGATGAGAAGGTCAGGAGGTCCCTCCACTCTGGCCTTCTCATCCAATTGGTTTTGAGAAAGAGGTGGGGAGAGAAGAGGATGTGTGGGATCAAGGAAATGCATTTGAGATTCTCCCATTGCCTTTGTCCCATTTTCTCTTAAATCACATTTATAAAAGCCCCTTTCTCGTCATCGGTTGTCACAAAGTGCTTTTCAACTCTCCTCTATTCCCTTTCTCCTTCCTCTCTCCCTCCCATTATTTATTTAACCAGGCAAGTCAGTTTAAAAACAAATTCTTATTTACAATGACGGCCTAGGAATGGTGGGTTAACCTCCTTGTTCAAGGGCAGAACGACAGATTTTTAACCTCGTCAGCGCGGGGATTCGAACCTGCAACCTTTCGTTCACTGGCCCAACGCTCTAACCACTAGGCTACCTGCCGCTACTACTGCAGAACTTGCGAGGGAGTGTGAGCGGTCTAAAGACAAGTCCTTCGGGTTTAGGAGGTTAAAAGAGTGGAGAGGCAGAAAATCATTTCTCATTTAGCACGGTCTAGATGGGGTGAAGGGACCCAGTCATTCTCTCTATCCCTCACCCCATTCATAATGGCATGAGAGTGGAAACACCCAGTATGCAGTGGGATGGCCATTTACTGACACTAACAGAAGTGTGTGTGTGTGTGTGTGTGTGTGTTCACATCACATATAGGCTCACCTAAGATGCAGAGGGCAACAGCCAGGGCAAGTCTACTGCTGGGATTCAAAGCACATGCACACACAGCCATTCACTCTCGCCCACACACACAAGCCAATAACTAATTAGCCAGCGCACCGCACTAGTCAGTGCTGAAACTCCCATATATAACATAGTTATTAGCACATAACATGCATCACACACACACACACCTCGGTGGCCAGGAGCTGAGTAGCGGACGACAGCTGCACACCCAAGCATTGGCATTCCATCACCTGCCGATGGAGACAGACGGGACCGCACACATATTTCTGCACCAGCTGTCTCCCTGTAAAGTGCTGCCTCCCCCCGCCCCTCTCTGCCTTAATGCCAGAAAATATCAATGAGACAAACTCTGACCTAAATAGCTGTAGCGTCTCTCTCCCGAGCACATCTGGTTTTTGGGTTAAAGATAAGGTGTGCCCTTGGCATCGGGATATCAGAGCCTGCTCAGAGAAAGCATTTGTAAAGCAAAGCCTCAGAGTAAGGGATGCACTGCACCATAGATATGATAGTCTGGTTTTAGCTTACAGATGTTGGTCAGTAAACTAAAACAGCGACTGTTTGGTTTTAGTTCATTTCTATGCATTTCAATTTGTTGAATGGAGTGATGGATCTATAAAAAAAAAGTCCACGCACGTAGCTAAAAGTGAAGGATTAAATTGAATTTCTAGCCGGAGAAAAACTCCCAACACGGTTGTTGAAGTGAAGGATTCAATTGAAGACTTAGTGCGGAGGAAACTCCGTCTATAGCTAATTTATGAGCTGAAATGGCACGCTCGCTAGGGTGAAAACTGTGGTTGAAGCCTTAGCTGGAGTAAAGGTTGCATTTCCATTGTCGTTTCCATTCAGTCGCATCTAAGAATCACATTATTATTGTTATGAATAGTACGGACGTCAAAACACGGGAGAACCAAGGACACAGGTGATTCCTAATGTGAGATTGTCGCTCGTGTTCACAGAACAAATTGGTTCTTAGAGATTAGGAGCAGGACCTGCAATTGTAACAGTAAACAACTCACAAAAATTGACGATTTGCGGTGTAGCCGTTAGTAATCCACGCATCGATGTACTCATAAGAATGTGAAAGTGTGCCTTCTATTTTACATGCACTGTATGTAGTTCTGTACCCGTCTCTTAAATGTTACGTACGATTTCATTTTTATGTGGTTCTGTCCTTCAGCTGGAATTGTCTAATGTTTTTACTGAGTGGCTACGGATACAGAGTTGTGTATCCGAATTTGGCTGCATGTAACTCAGCAGCTAAGAAGAACATGGAAGAAAACAAAATCGCCAGACTGCCTGTTTGTATCCGTAGGCACTCAGTGACATTATTAGACACGGGACCCCCTGTGCTCTACCAACTGAGCTACACGGGACTGGTATCTGTGTTTTGCTACGTTCCACCTCTGGCCAGCCCAACGTTCTAAGCAGCGGTGTATCGCCCTGGTGCCATATATGCTGATATCGTGGCGAGACTCTCGTGTTGCTCAGGTGGTAGAGCATTGTACAGGGTTGTGGGTTCGACTACCACGGGGGTCCGGTACGAAGATAGTATGAAAATGTATGCACTCACTACTGTAAATTTGTAGTGTAAGGGCTATTTCAAAATCAAATTTGAGTCATGTGTCGAATACAACAGGTTCACAGGTTGCTTACCTACAAGCCCCTAACCAACAATGCAGTTTAAAAAATACGAATAAGAAATGAAAGGAACAAGTAATTAAAGAGCAGCAGTATAATAAACAATAGCGAGACTATATACAGGGGGTACCAGCACAGAGTTAATGTGCAGGGGCACCGGTTTGTCGAGGTAATCTGTCCATGTAGGTAGAGTTATTCAAGTGACTATGCATAGATAACAGAGTAGCAGCGGTGTAAAAGAGGGGGGGGAATGCAAATAGTCTGGGTAGCCATTTGATTAGATGTTCAGGAGTCTCAGCTTCAGGGTAGAAGCTGTTTAGAAGCTTCTTGGACATAGACTTGGTGCTCCGGTAGAGTTTGCCGTGCGGTAGCAGAGGGAACAGCCTATGACTAGGATGGCTGGAGCCTGACAATTGTTTGGGCCTTCCTCTGACACAGCCTAGTACAGAGGTCCTGGATGGCAGGAAGCTTTACCCCAGTGACGACCCTCTATAGCGCCTTACGGTCAGATGCTGAGCTGTTGCCATACCAGGCAGTAATGCAACCGGTCAGAATGCTCTCGATGGTGCATTCTGGTCAAAATGATTGTTAATTAATATCAACCCTGGAGTTTCTTTGCACACGGGAGAAGTATATTTCAACCCATCAGTCCTTTCGCCACACAAGTTAATCTACAATTGTTGAATGAGTTTCCTGTAAACAATAGATGATATTCCTTCTCTTTTAGCCAGGTAAATACTAATAGTATTTTCTTATTTCACAATTTACAATAAATGAGATACAAGCTTCAATTATATTTACAGTACATAATATATGTTCGTAAACTTACCATTAAAAAGTACCATAATGATTGAGTGTCGATATAGCAGTACCATGGTATTTGCACTGGTACTGAGTAAACCTCAAATTGTTCTCTACTATTCCACCCATTAAAACCTCCCCCCATTCCAAGTTGGAATGCCGTCCCAGTGACTGGCTTGAAGAAAGTTTTCCGGAGGAGCGGGCGGGGGAAGGGTGCGGGCACAATCTCTTTATCCCTTAGCCACGGCCTCAACGCTATGTGTAATGTCATGTTTTATGTAAACCCCAGGAAGAGGAGCTGCAGCTGGAGCCAAATGGTGATCCTAATAAAATACTAGACACAGAGATCCAGCTAGATAAGACAGATCTGCAGCCAGACAGGCAGGCAACTGGCTCTGGTGCCTCTTAACGACAGAGGTTTGAATGCTACAGGTACAAGTTGGTTGTAGATACAGATCTAGGATCAGCTTGGGGGTCACCAGTTTTACATTAGTTAAATTTAATAACCAGTAAGGTGAATTTAACACAAAACTGATCAAGGATCAGCATCCAGAAGCAAGGACTGCCCAACACTGTTATAATAATGTCCTAAACAGTAATGACAGCTAGTGTCAGATTATGACAACTGACTGATGGGTCCATGTCTGCAGATAATGGTGTAGATTCCACAAGATGCAGAGCTGTACAAGAAGTGAATAAATTGTCACCTTGAGAGAGAGATTATATATAGAGATGATATATAATCTCTTTCTCAAGGTGACAATTTATTCACGTCTTGTACAGCTCTGCATCTTGTGGGGTTCTACCCTCCATCTCTTCTATCACGTCTCCGTGAAAGCCAGAGAGGAGTGGCCCAGACCCGACTTATCCACTGCTTGCCCCTTCAGCCGGCTTGCTGGGGCACTTAGCAGGGTCACTGGTCACTGGCTGAGGGGTACAGTAGAGCCCACTCTCCTTTCTCCATCCCATTTTCCTTTTCCTCTGTAACAGCAGCAGAGCTTTGTCATCCTGCTGACCTTGAGCTGCTGAGGAAACCCACTGCTGAGCGAACAGAGGAGCCCACAGGCTGTGTGTGTGTGTGTGTGTGTGTGTGTAAGAGAGATAGATAAAGAGAAAGACTATGAGAGAGGGAGAAAAAAAGAGAACGGGGCAGCATATGAGTAGGCTATTGGTAAGGGGCGTCGTGCCTTGAGTGAAAACATTGGTAAATAAAGCCAACATCCCACAATCCCGAGGAAATATGATTCAGATCAGAGGAACTGAAAATAAGCCCTAATTAAATAATTTGTGTGTGTGTGTGTGTGTGTGTGTGTGTGTGTGTGTGTGTGTGTGTGTGTTTCACAGGTCTGATGCAATTAGGTGACCCTCTCATGCGGACCCACCAAGAACAACTTTCAACAGTTGCCATGGCAACCACCGTTTCGTGCCTCCACTTAGTAGGGTGACTTAATTCCATGAGTTCTGAACTTAATCCAGACGCACAAAAAATAAATAAATCACCACAGTAAAAAAAAAAAAAAAAAAAAAATATGTTCATTTTTTTTTTTTTTTTTAAGAAACTCTTTCCGAAACAAAGATCCTTCCTTAGTCCTCCATTAGCCAGGGAGGGGGGCTTGCCTGGGCAAGACGCCAGCGGTGCACTGCCGTCAGGCCTGAAGCAGTATGGGTATCCGACAGACTCTAGCTAGAGCAAACCCTCCCTCCGGGCCCGCTCGTTCTAAAGTGATGAAAACACAAAACCGCAAACATCGATGTTCTCCAAAAACACCGAGAAAAGGATCCAATTAAGGACTTTCATGAGGCTGTTGTCACATTAGCCTAAGAGATCTCTAGTCTCTCTCCCAGTGTGTGTGCGCGCTGCGTGTGTAATTACCGTGTGTGTGTGTGTGTGTGTGCTGCGTGTGTAATTACCGTGTGTGTGTATGCGCTGCGTGTGTAATTACCGTGTGTGTATGCGCTGCGTGCGCGTGAATTGCCCGAAGGGGGCTGGGATATTTTTTTGTCAGTCTGAAGACACAAAGACGGTGAGGACTGAAGCTGTGTGGCTTAATCGTAACAATGAGAGGGGATGGAAGTAACACCGCAAAATGGAGGATTATGGCCACTGTGATATAGTGCGTCAGGCCTGGGAGCTAGCTGTAAACTCCGGTCAGACCTGGAGACCGTGGGAGGTGTGTGTGTGTGTGCGCGCGAGCGAGCGAAAGAGAGCGCGCGCGATAGTGTATTATTAAAAGGCAAATGAGTGATGCAGTCAGAACGTGTGTGCATGTTTGAGAAAGCTAATTAGTATACAGGCTTATAGGTGTAGGAGTGATTAAGACTGAACATATGGTGTGAGTGCCTGTGAGTGAGGCCGATGTGACTGATTAAGACAGGCAGTGTACTTGTGTGCTGTATATCAGGGACATATGTTGGTGTGTGTCTGCATAAGAACGATTATCGGTGTCCATATACGTGTGGCTGTAATAGTGTGTGTGTTTTTGAGTGTGCATGCGCATACGTCCCCGTAACCCTCAACCCTGGTTAGTGCTGGGGCTTAACCAAAATGTTGGTTATTTTGGGGTATTTAAACAACTGACTCAAGTCGGATCAATTATTTGAATTCCATTGTGTTGCTTTTTTTCTCTCTCCTGTGAGCTCTGCCTGTGTGCACATTGCATAGTTTCTCTATAGACCAATCAGATCCAGCCTGAACTGTGCGATGTAGTAGGGAGTTGTAGTTTCCAACAGGCCAATGTTATACATAGTTTAGGGCATAAAACGTGGTAATTAACTACAATGACCATAATCCATTGTGCATCCACTTTTTTCTTTATTTATCCTTTATTTAACTGGGCAAGTCAGTTAAGAATACATTATTTACAATGACGGCCTACCCCGGCCAAACCCTAACGACGCTGTGCCAATTGTGCACCGCCCTGTTGTTCGCCGCCCCAATCACTGATGGTTGTGATACAGCCTGGAATCGAACTAGGGTCTGTGGTGACACCTTTAGCACTGAGATGCAGTGCATTAGACTGCTGCGCCAGTCGGGTCGGTTTCTTTTACGCCTGCTACAGAGAGAGAAGAATGCGAGATGTTGAGGTGATGTAGAGAGCAGCTGTTGCTTTGTGAGGTATCTCTACCTGAAAATACTTGATCTAAGTGATTGATCGTTGGTATTCAGCAGCCATAAAAGTATGCCTTATTTACCTTGAACTACAAAATAGGGATTTTGTCAGACAGCATAGGCAGCAGCTCTATAGAGATGAGATGACTTTTTATTTATCCAAGTCATCAAATAAAACAAATGTAATGTACACAACTGAAATATTTTATCAAAGCAACGTGAATAAATTATAGTTAAGTTATAAGCAGTCACTACCATCATGGGACTTTTATTAATTGTTTTATTCTGTGTTACAGCATTCAACCCAAATAGTCGAAAACCGCAATTAAAATGTAAAAAAATGAACAGAAACCGAACAGACCTCAAAAAGCACGAAGAGCTCAGCACTGCCCCCTGTACTCCCCACTCATCATCCCCGCGGCTGGACGCCCTGCCCATGTGGTGTGTGTCCGGCGTTCTCTCCTCCTCACTCCAGCACGCTCTCCTCCACAACTAATTCATTACCCTAATTAGGCCTCATTATCCAGCTTATGCTAGTTCCAATTAGCATCCTAGCATAACGTAACCCTGAGGTCCGCTTCCCCAAACAAACACACAGGCTGTGTGCAGGGTCCCATGACGGCCGTGAGGTCTGGCTACACATGGGGGAATCCGATTACGCTCACTTACAGTCCAGACTCCAGTAAGTCTTACTCTTTACTTAGCAACTGACTTTCAGAGGTCTCCCTTTCTAAATAGGCAACAAAAAACTCCCCTATTATGCATGTAGGAAGACGCAAGACACTTTGTTCATCAAGTTATAGGGACTGCACCTAAGAACCGACCATCAGTCACATCTAACTAAAGCCAATATATATATATATATATATTTTTTTTTTAAGTCAGTTGTCTAAATGTCAATTAGCCCATTTTGATTTTACATTATAATTGTCTTTATTATGCAAACAAGTAATAAAGTTTGGGTTATTGTCAGTACTCCAGAGAGAAAGTGGAAGATTTCTTGAGCAATCTGCAAATGATGATGGCTAGCTAGTTAGCATTAGCGTGCTGTGACTTGAAGGCTGAGTAACGCCAAACAAGGACTCAAAACCAAAACAGCTACCTCAGGAATGTATCGTCAAGGTCTTAGCTAGCTTAGCTATGCTACCATAAAAAGAAACCTTGAATGTTTAAGCGTAGCTAGGAGGTAGTGAAGTCAGTGACACAGCCCGTATGGCATGCTAACTTCTAAACAGCCAAATGCATCAGTTTCCCACTTATACCTCATACCTCCCCACAGCATTTCCTCCTAGCCTACCATTCCCCTGTCACATGCGTAAGCCTGAATATTTTACAAATACACCGATAACAGGGGTCCCTCCTGCAGAGATACTAATTCACTGTGACAGCTTTATCCAATGCAATTTTTTCAATTTGCTCTCTCCGTTTTTTTCCCCCCCTAGCCGTTTCCCACAGCAAACAGATTGAGGCAATTTTTCAGTTACATTTAGTATCTGCCTAGTGCTCAGAGTCCCCAATGACTATCTCTCCCTCCAGAGGATAAGGGGGAACTTTTAGAGGGACTCTCAACTCCCCCAACACACACTTCAAATCAAAGTTTATTGGTCACGTACACAGTTTAGCAGATGTTCTAGTGGGTGCAGCAAAATGCTAGCGCCTAACAATGCACGCAGCCACACGCAATAGTCACACAGCACCAAGACAGTTCACATGTAGTCTGACACACACACATACAAACCACTTTAGTCACTTCGATTTGCTCCCTGTTTGGGGCCCTGAGACACCTCAGAGGTCCAGACCGTCTGCATACACACTGGAGACCAGCTGTGTCTCATACTGCAGTGCACTTCACTTCCAGATGGCCCTCACGATGACGCTGTGTGTCATGCATGTGTGCGTGCCGTCCGTGTGTGAGTATACGTGTGTGCGTGCGTGTGCGTGTGAGAGAGCGTGAGAGACAGCCTTGGATTTAGACAGCACATGCATCGCTGCAGCCTCCTTTTAAACTCAAACATTTGTCAGAGCTGCTGGAATAGATAGCAGAGGCCATATTTAGCCTTCTATCTGCAGCACACTAACCATATAAATATGGAAACATGCGCACACACACACACTAACTCATGTGCAGAACATGGGTAGCTAGTAAAATCCCAGTGCATATGGCCCTGGTCCCATCTGCCTCTAGCTCCACTCCTCAAGAAAGGTGACTGGAAACCTAATTAACTCAAATAACAGTTCCCTTTAAAAGGCTAAAACCACACACTCAGGGCCATATGCACCCCCAGTTACAGCACAGCATGAGATAAAGTACAATAAAACACAGACTCCCAAATAAAAAGATAAATGGGTGAATGAATAAAGATAGCCTGGGTCGGAGTTTGGATGTGGTGGGTGGCTGATCGCTAAAGGTTTCAGGATATGATTCCCTGGCATAAACAGTCACAGTACATTTTAACAGTAGTATTTAGAGTAGCACTCTTCAACACACACCAATACAAATAATTCTGTTCTCTCTCTCTCTTACACTCAAACCCTAGCAATCATGCTCGGCGTGAGTCCGACATATCCAAAGGTGAAGCAGCAAACCCTCACAATGTATGACAGAGGAGAGCTGCACAGGGATAATGTCTGACAGAGTGAGGGTGAATGAGAGCAGAGTGCTGGCTGGCTGTGTGGTGTTTTGAAGGGCCCATTCACTTGCAGTGCCTCCAGGAATCAAAAGGGGTGTGTGTGTGCGTGCGTGTGTGTGTGTGTGGTGTGCAGTTGAGAGGCTTACAAAGTACCAAGACACAGGAGCAACATGAATCGTAGAACGAGGGGAGAAAAGACGCCAGTATGACAATGGTTCAATTAAAAATGATTCAGAAAAAAAATCTAATTCAATACAAAATGCTCCCACTGTTTTTATAAAGGGCTTAATCCGGATGTGAAAATGTGAGCACGTAGCCCTTTACTTTCACATATGTCTGAATGAATCATGCATTGAGGAGATTTGTGGGAAAATTGGAGTTATTCTCACAGACCTCAAGCTAGGACTTAGGATTCAACCCTAAGAGAAAGGAGTCATTGTTTCTGTGCATTGTTTCTCGTCTGTTGATGTGACTAATGCCACTAGAGAAGGTGGCCTTTGGCTACAACCAACACATCTTAGTCATATGACTGGCTAGCCGTCTGGTCTCATATGACCCATCTTAGGGCTGAAGCCTGGGTGGAACCTAGGGTCGAGTCAGTGGGGTCAAAGAGCACTCTGGTCCCTAGCCCAAAAAAACAAAAAGGCAGGGGGTGGTGGTAGTCTTGGAACGGTGTTGTTCGCTTTGTGGCTGTGTGTGTGTGTGTGTGTGAGATCTCTCCCCCCCCCTTTAAGCCCGAGGTGAGAGCAGTGAGCAGCCCCTGGTGTAGTGGCGCCGTCTGAGACGAGGAGAGCTGTACGGGGAACAGCTGTTCCTGAGCACTCGACGGCGGGGTCAGGGGGAGAAGCGGCCGTGCTGCAGCTGTGTTCTCAGGGCGGCTGAGACCCAGAGGAGAGGGGCTGTTCACAGACAGGGCCAGGAGAGGGTCACACGAGAGACAACAGATACAAGAAACCCACAGTCCAAAACAGAACAACCCAAACACAAAGTAGCTAAATCTACAGTGAATCTCCCTCACACTCAAGAGATTAGAGTGAAAGATCCATCAGCACACAGGCCAAAATTGCAGTAAAACAACCTTGCCAAAACTAGGCTTACAGGCAGAAACTACAGTGAAAGTCCAGAAAGCAAGTCTACAAAGAAAGACCTTTCATGCAGAAACCTTAGAAAAATAGAGATTATTTGAAGAGAAACACCTTCCACACAGAAACCACAAAGAAATAGCTTATCCAAAGATAGAAGCCCTTTGACTTCTTTACAGGAGTCTAGACTAAAGAAGCGGGAGAACTGTATGTCCGACCTTGTGTCAGACAAACCTACTCAGAACAAGAAATCACTGAACTTCGTCACGCTTCATTTTGTACCCAAGTTATAATTAAGAGGGCGCATTTCAGACTGAACCGACTGTAGATTAAAATCGTAAAATCCCAATAAAAGGATCGGATAGAGAAGGAATGGGTTCAAAATTGAATGAGAAAGTGAGTTTGAATGCGAGCCTTGACTTCCAGCGATGAACCCGCTAAGGCTGAAGAGAGAAGACGGGGGCGGGGAATCATAAGTCAATAATACAGACGACTAAGTAGTCTCCTAGCAACCTGTTTCTGATGGACCACAGCGGCTTACTTTGTCTCACTTGCAGATAGAGGGAGCGTGAGACAGACGGCCCCATCCCAAATCGACTCCGACTCCTAGCCCTTATGATCCAAGAGGATTGGAAAGGAAGGCCTAAGCAATATGGTAATAACTCTTTGCTCTCTGATCTGCTAGGTGGAATTTGTGCATACATTGCATCCCTCTTAGATCTTCCAAAATGCATAGGGGGTAAGGGCTAGGGGTCAAATCAGTATTAAGCAAGAGATGGGAGGACAACTGATGTTTGACATATGCACTAAATATGCAATAGACCATCAAATATAGCAGATAAGCACTAAACTAATAGGCCAGAGGTCATGAGACCGTAATAGATTGGGATCTATTGGTCACATGAATCTACACTCCTGAGGTTAGGTTCCAATCGCACAGATGACTGGAGCATGGTGACAACACCATCACAGTTGTGGCTTTGATTCTTGCATGGGTCGCAACTACTGAATGTGTGCCTGAACCGTAAGTCGCTTTGAATAAGAGCACCAGCTAAATGACCGTATTGTAATTAAAAAATTCCTGAAGCCGGGTCTATTCCTGTTGCGGTGTCGCATAGGAACCTCCTGGGAACCATGGCTCCTAAACCCAGTAACTGGACAGACTAAAGTCTCCTTCAGGGGCTGTGTCACATTTCACCTTTCAATCAGAACACCAGAGTATTTTTTTCCACGCAGTGTGCAATCAAGCAGAGTTTACCTTTTGAATCTACAACGGAGGGATATTGTTGCCAGAGAGCCATGACTTCAGTCACTAAGAATGCCAACTTCTTCATTTCAGAAAGGGAGACGCTGAAGGTGAGTTGGTCGGGAAAAGAGAGAGAGAGAGAGATGGTCTAAGGGAAGGGGGAGAGAACGAAGCATTAATAGTGGCAATTACGCCGCGACCATCTCTGTTCGCAAGCAGCCCATGCATATTCTCAAACGCTACATATGGATTTCTCTTTGTGGGGTACACACACACACACACTCAGTCCTATCTTAGACACTCATCTTGAATGCATATTCTAGTCTTTTCCCCCTCACTGTGGTGTGGAAGAGTAATCTAGTGCTTTGATCCGTCTCAGTGAGGAGCTGTCGACTCCTATCCAACCATGTAATTCCCCCGAATGAGGTGTTTGAGGAGCCGCCATTGTTAGCCAACCCCCCTCTGACAATCGAGACAAATCTGCCTCTGAAAGTCATAACCTCACCAAGGCATTAACTGTGTCCGACTAAGAGTTCAGCAATTTCCGTCGACTAAGTTAGCACAAGCCGCTGGAGAAACAACTCAGAGAGCAAGTAAACCATTGCATCTCATAATAGGCCTGGCTAACTGCTTCGGCTCCAACAGTGACTGTAATTACCATTGTAATAACGGCTAATGGTAATGCTAATCATAACAATAAAGCAATGTGAAGAGAAAATGGTGCTTGGAGGCCCAGATGCAGTTTAGGGCAATTAGGCTAAGGAAAATAACTGGGGCCCGGCCTCCTTTTGTTGACGCCATCTTATCAGGCCCATCTCTCTGCTTTCACTCACTTGGCTTTGAAGTCAAAAAAGTCAACTCAACACAGCCGCTGATGTCCGAGGATAACTCAGTGAGAACGACTGACACGGAAGTGACCCAGGTGGACAGATGGCTGAGAACAGCAAGCCATGGTGACATGACAGCAGAACCTTTGATGGATGGGTAAATGCCAAGGAAAGAAATCCAAGAATGAGTCTTCTACTAAGCATTGTCAGGTTTTCGTAAAATCGTAAGAGTTTCAGCTAAAACGCTAATGATAGGCAATGAAAATGGCAGGTTAAAAAGGTATCATCAGTAACGTCACTGCGAGAGCTCGCACCATCCACTTTAAGTAGTGCTCCTATCGAAAAAGGCAGCGCAAGTCCCGGGAGCCCCTCTGTGCAACGCTGACGCACTCCCCTTCAGCTGGAGCAGTTCAAAGGAGTTGAAGAAACCATTTACAGTGTCGAGAAGGCTTCTTCTCCCTCTTTCTATCTAGATCCCCCGCTCTCCCTCTCGTTTCCCCTCTCTATGATTGACCTTGGGTTAAACGCATTTAAAATTAGAGCTCACAGGATCTGCACGCCCCCCTCCCGCTCTGCGAGCTCAAAGCCGAGCCCTCTGGACAGCCATTTCTCATATGCGAGCCGGAGCTTCCAACTGTCAGACCTCTCTACAGGCTTCGCAATCAAACATGACAGGGCCTCGATCGACTTGCCAGGGTTTTCAAGCTGAAGAAGTGTTCCCCGCACACATGCATAACATTGGTATAATACAATACGTGCAGATGTCACACCCACTGCCTCAGACCTTCATACAAGATGGTACATCTCGGGCATTGTAAGCCATAGCTTTGAAAAAGGGTACCTCCATCTTGGAGATTTCCAGTATACAAGCCAGAGACGACACATTTCACATATGGGTCACTTGGGTCAGTAACACCGCAATGTGCGCTTTAATGTTGCTTCGCTATCATTGAGAATAACCAGCAGCCATGATTAGCAATATACGCTGAGCCATAAAAACAAATATCTAATCAGGAGAAACAGCGAGGTACCCCCCCCCCATGATGATTGTAGGTTTTCTAAAGAAAGCCTATGCACATTGCCTACTGCTTGGATAAAAAGACAACATAGCAGAGACAAACCACCACCGGCACTAAGAATTAAATTGAAAAAAGGAAGATTTAAAAGGAAAAATTGATATTTTTTTTATATATATAACCAACACACATATATATATATAATTTCCAATGCAACATATGGGGAAATAAAAGGTCAAAGATTTATATTTAGAGACTCTGGGTATTTCTTTTTTTTCCACAGAGTAGCTGAGCTGACAATGGAGTCATGGGGAAATCCTGCACAGAAAAAGGCAGAATCAAGCTTTAGTCTTTGAGGCGTCAGAGTGATCATTAGTCCCTTCATGAATATTTGCGTTGGAAACTCCTCCGAGGAAAGTTTCATGGTGAGACTTGGAAGGAAAGAAAAAGATGGATTCTCAATTTGGAGCCCCGATCCCCGATCAGATAATAATTACTCCTATCCTCCTATAGTTAGCAACAAATTGCAAAAAAAAAAAATCTAACACACCACAAGAAGTAGACTCAGGAGAAAGCAGAAGCATAAAGGAAAAAAAACAGGCCCTAATTAAAGGCTGAGAAAGCTCTTGGGGTAGCTGCTAGGCCTATTTCCCTTCCACTTTATGCCGCTTTAGGTATTTTCTGCACCCCTCTTGAGTAGGCACTAAGGAGTAGAAGAACATGATTAATGCTCGTTTCAAGTGAGGCTCCGTTTTTTTCTGCGGCATTCGCATTCCAACGACGACAAACTCTTAACCTGGCAAATGAGGAGTACAGATTCACCTTTAACAACTCAAAAGGGACGTGGATCTCACTCAGCTCCAGGCGAGGGACGTTTCAACTGATATCCATCAACGGCTGTTACTGTAGCAGCACTGCACTGTCAACAGGGTCGGCCCGCCCATTAGGCAGGATTAGGGTGGAAGATAGAAAAAACTGCCCCAGTCTGAGCTAAACTGGCCAAGAGGCACACCTGCAACAATATATAACGCTTAACAAAAATCTGCCCAAAACAATGAAAACTTGTCCATGCCCAACGCGCCTCTCCAGCGTACCGTTGGAGATACGATGCGCAGCAGCGCCACTCACCAACACTCACGAAGTGACTAGTTGAGTATCTGGAGCATCGGGGCGGCAGGGTAGCCTAGTGGTTAGAGCGTTGGACTCGTAACCGGAAGGTTGCAAGTTCAAATCCCCGAGCTGACAAGGTACAAATCTGTCGTTCTGCCCCTGAACAGGCAGTTAAGCCACTGTTCCTAGGCCGTCATTGAAAATAAGAATTTGTTCTGAACCGATTTGTCTAGTTAAATAAAAGGTCAAATAAAAATAAAAAAGCATTTGTGGGATTGATTACAGGCTCAAAATGTCCAGAAACAAATAACTTTTCTGAAACTAGTTAGTCTATTCTTGTTCTGAGAAATGAATTCCATGTGAGAAATTGCCAAGAAACTGAAGATCTCGTACAACACTGTGAACTCCTCCCTTCACAGAACAGCACAAACTAGCTCTAACCAGAATAGAATAGTGGGAGGCCCCGGTGCACAACTGAGCAAGAGGACAAGTACATTAGAGTGTCTAGTTTGAGAAACCGATGCCTCAACTGGCAGCTTATAGTACCCACAAAACACTGCAGACCTTCTAGACGGAGTTGCAAAAAAAAAAAAAGAAGCCATCTCTCAGATTGGCCAATAAAAATAAAAGATTAAGATGGGCAAAACAACACAGACACTGGATAGAGGAAGATTGGAAAAAAGTGTTATGGACAGACAAATCTAAGTTTGAGGTGATCTCAACCCTATTGAGCTGTTGTGGGAGCAGCTTGACCATATTGTAAGTAAGAAGTGCCCATCAAGCCAAATCCAACTTGTGCTTCAGGAAGCATGGGGTGAAATGTTTTCAGATTTGAAGGACACAATTATTATTTATAACCTTGTCAAATGTCTTGACTATATTTCCTATTCGTTTTGCAACACAATTCATGTATGTTTTCATGGAAAAGGACATTTAAGTGACCCCAGACTTTTGAGTTTGTTTACATATACATACATACAAAATATCCTAAAAAAACAGGACATGTGAGGACAATATGGAATGAAATTAGGCTTTAAATTGTCATGAATCCGTGATTTCAATTGTAGGCCTATTCATACATTTTTGACAAGCTGATCATAGCGACGAAAAATAAAAACACTTCTGCATTTCCAACTGTGTAAACACATCCATTCTCACTGCAACTCGGCTCAAAATAACTCCTGATAAAACTTGGGTAGCTGATATGCAGATCTTAAAATAGCCAAAATGATTAGTCTTAAGCCTAGGATAATAAATGCAACTGCCTGCTTCACAAACAGTACAGCATAAAATTGCATTGTGGGCCGACACTGAGGCTACACTATTCTAGTTTTGTGAGGATAGCAGGAGGGCGGAAATTTTGGGGTCTCGCCTACGGCGCCAGAACAGCCAGAACCAGGCGAGACTGTCAAAGCACCATCTGGCTGCTGTCCATTACAAGGAATGCAGTTGTATTTTTTAATTACATAGGTATTCTCTTGCACACTAGTAACCATGCGGTGTAGGAGAATGAGGGCCGAGGAGAAATTATTTCAATGATGCAGTTTTTCCTAGTATGTGGATTGTGGTTGCTGGTCTGGACGAAAAATAGGTCAATGCTGATGACGATTTTAATAAGTTTAGAAGCCATTTCATTCCTCGAACAATAATAATTGAGCTCGACTAAGCATGTGGTTTGTATAAGTGAGCGGAGCGTATGTTGTGTGGTGAGGTTTCATGCGAGAGACTTACTTTCGAGCGGTCTGTAGGTAAATAGGCCGAGCTGAACTAAAGTTTCAATTCAGGTGAGCAGGCCATGGAGTTTAACTTGTGTCTGTGTGTGTGTGTGTGTAGGCCACAGAGTTTAGTTTTGTGCCCGTTCATGTCTGATTATCCACATCAGTGAGCGTTGCTAAAAATTGGACCTAATAATCCGAGTCCGTTTTTACAGACATACTTTCAACATCCTGGTGAGTTGTCCGATTCACGACTCCCAGTGTTTTGACAACAATGACTTTAAATGACCTTGGCAGATGTCTAATCCGAAATTCCACACAATGGTAAACAATGTGAGCTCATCTTTTAAAAAGGACGTTTAAACTGAGCGCCGCCACACTCAACGGCATTCATTAGAGCAAAATGACCCTTTTCGTTGTAAGCGTCAGTAAAAATCAGCCACACCAGCTAAACTTAATTGGCTCATCACTCTAGCTTAATCCTAGCCACCACGAGCCCCAGTGATGGGTACTCATAGTTAGCCAGCCATGTATATCCCTCATCAAGAGAACAGTCTGCATTACCACCCCGACTGTAGAAAAGTACACATTTCCTAACTGGTGAAGATAATAGCCTAAATCATCAGGAAAGCTCACCACTTCTGTGAGCAATATGCAAACAATGAGGTTGAACAAAAATGGTCGGGGCATTCGCAAGCAAAGCTCGATTGTTCAATCAATGTCAGATTAAAAAAATCCAAGATATCGCCCCTCAAGACCCATAATTCAAAATGGCCATATCAAAGTCTCTCACTACAAAAGCACCACAGACTCAGGCGGGCCCAGCACCCCTCTCCACCTCTCTAGCCCTGGGAAGACGGACAGATCCTAAAGGCAGCGTCGTCTGGCTGCCGTCTTGCGAGGCCAGAGAAGAAGCTGTGTATGCTGTTGGCTACTAGGTCCCCCCCACTATAGTACCCTCTCAGATATCCATCAGCCTAGAGGCTCGCTGTTTGACAGACAGGGCTTTGCCTTAGAATGAGCCCTCTTTCTCTGTCACCACACACACCGCTGGCACAGCTCCAAATAAAGGCGGTCTGAGCGGCTTCCCTTGACCCAGAGTCTCCTATGGAGAACATGAAGGCTTTGTAGAGGAGGGACGGCAGGGAGGTGGCAGTCAAGGAGATGGAGGCGAGAGAGGAAATAAAACTAAATCTACACACCAAAAGACAGAGACACACACGCGCCATAGGGGATATACCGGGTCTGGGGGATCTTTAAAATGACTGGCCGCGTTTTGAATTGGCTTTTGAAAAAGGGTTATAGGACTGATGTGATTCGATTACTTAATAGGCCTAAGCCTGAGCTACGCATTGATTATTGAAGTGGGGGGGAAAAACAACTCCAACTGTGATTTGATTATCAATGAGGACCGCTAGCTGGTGGTGGTAATGTAAAGCGATGCTCGGGTTACTCAACATGAACCAATCCTTTAGCCGTGTTGTAAAAAGCATCTACCTGACAGAAAAGGCGCTCTGCTTCGGTTACTAAAGAGCAGTAGTATATATCCCTAGCTGTGATTTGGTTGCTTACTGAGGTGCTCTGGTGTCCCGCGTTCAGCGCTGTCGCTACGGAGAGAGAATATTCACTGGCTTTTTAGTCATGAGTCCCTTGAGAGAGGTTACTTATCGGTGAGCACACACCCTATCAGAAGAGCACTCCATCACACACACGGCTGCAGAGGGGAGCAGTTGAGAGCCTTCGTACGTGTTGGCTATGTACCCAGGACATACATGATGACTCCTCTTCAGCTGGCTAATACGGTGTTAATGCACACATCCGTGTGAACTCGGTGCTTGGAGAGTGAAGGGCAAACACTCTCCCTTTGAGCTAATTTTCTGTCTCAAGAAGATAAGTGTGACGTTCTGGCTTGTTGGTTGTAGAGGCAGAGGTGAAATGAATGCTTGGTTTCGTTGACGCGTAAAGCACTAATGCCAAGTACGCAGCTTTTAACAGGGGAAAAAAATGACATCAAAACATACTCTTCCTCAGCAAGGAACACAAACAATTGTACGTGAAATATAAGCTCCATTAATTAAGCCATTAAGCCGTCTCACTACTACTCGACTACTGTCCTCAAACCTTCCAGAGACGACGGAGCAAGTAACGCTGAACTGGGCCTAGTCACTTACAATTAAGATTATTGGGCTGACGCCAAGACAGTGTGGCCTAGTGCCGTGTAGTGGGACAGACCGACGACAGCTCAACAATGCTCGACTGACAGGAGTTGACAAGCGCACTCCCCTCAGCAACACACACAGGAACTGCTGACACTGGAGTCGGGAGGAAGATTGAGCTCCTCATACGGATAACTACGGCAAGCCACAGACATCAAACGGAGTGTAGACTCTTCCTGAGACTTAAATGGCGATAACTGGCAGACAGTGCTTTAAAATGTTGTTGTGCATAGCAAATTTGAGCTGGCAATATTAAACGCTCGAGGCGCGTGTTACAGTTTGGAAGGGAAGACAGAAGTGTTAGCGCACTGAACACTCATACTTTGAAAGACTAAAGGGGGAATGTGGCAAAGTAAAAAAAAAAATATATAAAAAAAGACTTCACGGCACTCGACTAGCAAAACAGTCTTCGCTTGACGCCAACACACACTAACCTAGGTCTACAAGGCAGGTATTTCCCAGCTAGTAGGGCAAACAACCTGTGGAATAATTGTAGAGCACAGCTGAGGGTGAACATAACAAAAGTAAAAGCAGGAGCGTACAGCTCTTAGCCAGGTCTCCGAACGACACTACACCTTTGCCACTTTGTCTGACTGATGAGTTCAAAGGGCTCATGGTAATGGCCTGTCTCAAAAACATCCTCCAAACCACAAATCTTTCCAAGCAAGAAAAATGGGAAAGCAATCAGGTGGCAAGAGGGGTGTGTGTGGGTATAAGAAAAATAACATGTGAACCTACAGTTGAAGTCGGAAGTTTACATACACTTAGGTTGGAGTCATTAAAACCCGTTTATCAACCACTCCACAAATTTCTTGTTACCAAACTATAGTTTTGGCAAGTTGGTTAGGACATCTACTTTGTGCATGACACAAGAAATTTCTCCAACAATTGTTTACAGACAGAGTATTTAACTTATAATTCACTGTACCAGAAGTTTACATACACCAAGTTGACTGTGCCTTTAAACAGCTTGGAAAATTCCAGAAAAGGATGTCATGGCTTTAGAAGCTTCTGCTAGGCTAATCCACACCATTTGAGTCAATTGGAGGTGTACCTGTGGATGTATTTCAAGGCCTACCTTTAAACTCAGTGCCTCTTTGCTTGACATCATGGGGAAATCAGCCAAGACATCAGAAAAAACCTTGACAAGACCTCCACAAGTCTGGTTCATCCTTGGGAGCAATTTCTAAAACGCCTGAACAAACGTCTGTACAAACAATAGTACACAAGTATAAACACCATGGGACCACACAGCCGTCATACCGCTCAGGAATGAGACGCGTCTGGTCTCCTAGAGATGAACGTACTTTGGTGCGAAAAGTACAAATCAATCCCAGAACAGCTGCAAAATACCTTGTGAAGATGCTGGAGGAAACAGGTACCAAAGTATCTGTATACACAGTAAAACGAGTCCTATATCGACATAACCTGAAAGGCCGCTCAGCAAGGAAGAAGTCAGTGCTCCAAAACCACCATAAAAAAGCCAGACTACGGTTTGCAACTTTTGGAGAAATGTCTTCTGGGCTGATGAAACAAAAATAGAACTGTTTGGCCATAATCATTATAATCATTATCAATATGTTTGGAGGAAAAGGGGGGAGGCTTGCAAGCCGAAGAACACCATCCCAACCGTGAAGCACGGGGGTGGCAGCATCATGTTGTGGGGGTGCTTTGCTGCAGGAGGGACTGGTGCCCTTCACAAAATAGATGGCATCATGAGGGGGGAAAATTATGTGGATATATGGAAGCAACATCAAGTCAGGAAGGTAAAGCTTGGTCGCAAATGGGTCTTCCAAATGGACAATGACATACTTCCAAAATTGTGGCAAAATGTGGCAAAATTGTGGCAAAATGGCTTAAGGACAACAAAGTCGATGTATGGGAGTGGCCATCACAAAGCCCCGACTTCAATCATATAGAAAATCTGTGGGCAGAACTGAAAAAGCGTGTGCGAGCAAGGAGGCCTACAAACTTGACTCAGTTACCCTAGCACTGTCAGGAGGAATGGGCCAAAATTCACCCAAATTATTGTGGGAAGCTTTTGACCCAAGTTAAATAATTTAAAGGCAATGCTATCAAATACTAATTGAGTGCATGTAAACTTCTGACCCACTGGGAATGCGACGAAAGAATTAGAAGCTGAAATAAATCTCTACTATTATTCTTAAAGTAAAGTGGTGATCCTAACTGACCGATGACAGGGAATTTTTACTAGGATTAAAATGTCAGGAATGGTGAAAAACAGAGTTTAAATGCATTTGTCTATGGTGTATGTAAGCATCCAACTTCAACTGTATATGTGTGTGCCAGTGAGAGAAATCTACAGTGTGTGTGTGTGTGTGTGTGTGTGTGTGTGTTGCGCACTGATTCCCACCCATCACTTAATATGATTAAAGAGTCCGACACAATAAAAAGCGTTCCCCCTTTTCTTAACGTAATCAAAGCATTATGGAGAGCGGCCTGGGAGGGATACAAACTTTTTGGCTGGAGCCGGAGTGAGCGAGGCGCAGGCAGCCAAGATTTGGGCTTCGGCGCGGACCCTCCAGGGGCAAATCAATGCTGCATTTCTGTGTGGGCGTCTGAATCGATCGGCCCTCTCGTTTTTTACTTTCCTGACTCTCCCTCATCTCACTCCTCCGTTTCGTCATTCAAGGAACGATCAAGTATCGCCTTAGATCTGCTGAGCCACGTTGGGTCGTTTACAGAAAACACTCATGGTTCTGGGTCCTTAGCATGCATATTAGGCTGTGTGTGTGTGTGCGCGCCCCACCACCGTCGCACACTCTCAGGCAGTGATTGACAAAGACGAAAGGCCTAATCAAAAGCACAAAGCCGCCCAGTGTCCAGAGTTTCCTTCAACCATCATTCCCATAACAGCACGTCAGACCTGCCGACCAGCCTGCTTCCACACTGAGGAAGAATGCATTAAGAACAGAAAAGGAGGGAAAGAGATGAGGATTGAGAACACGATATTATCTGCTCACCAATGTTGTCTGCTGATATTGGCCTTTTTGACGCAATATCAGTGTCGGGCCGACAACTACACTGATAACCAATAAAGAAAATGGAAAGAAAATAATAATCTGCATCTCCCCAATATGTCCAGGTCAGTGGAGGCTGCTGAGGGGAGGACGGCTCATAATAATGGCTGGAACGGAGCAAATGGAATGGCATCAAACACTTAGAAACAATGTGTTCGATACCATTCCACTGACTCCGCTCCAGCCTATACCACAAGCCCGTCCTCCCCAATTAACGTGCCACCAACCTCGTGTGGTCAGGGTGCCCCGTCCCTTTCAGGGGCACAGCGACCTAAATAATTCCCATGGCTGAGACGGGAAAACAGAGGAGACGGTCAAAACTAGACTATGAAGAGCAGACAAAAAAACAGCAGGAGGCGGAAATAAAACAGAGGAGACGAGAGGGGAGGAGAAAAGAGACATTTTGCTCTCCAACCAGCTGGATCTCCATTTTTCACCTCAGAAACGTGTGGAGACCCACTGGGATGTAAAATGTGAAATGCCCTTCTGATTAGTTAGTATGTAAATGTGAACATTACTCCATTTACCTGCATCAGTTATTTTGAACAAGCAGGGTCAATAATGCATGCGTGTGTGTTATGCATTTTGTATGCTTTTAAATAGATTTGTATGTTAATTCACCCCCCTCTGTGTGCAGATCATTAACATGTAATAACTCGGCCCACACAGTCCCCTCCACAGAAACGCCGCTGCCCACATATTGTCTTATGCGCGCCCACATAAAAACACACAAATCTGCCTAGTACAGGAACGCCGACGCACACATTTTCCTGCTGCATTCCCACACCAGGAATTTCCCCAGTAAATCTCAAGAGCATCACTTCACCCAGGACAACAAATGCTTTCAAAAGTAATTCATTTCAACCTGTCCGAAAAGGCAAAAACAATGGAATGTTTTAATAATGCTGTGAATTATTCATTCCATGACCTCAAAATGACCCCGAAAACTCAGTACCGCTAGTCAACTTTCATCTATAGAGACCACTTATCCACAAGGCTGCTGGTCGGGCTCCTCTAGCTCAGAAAAATAGTCACTTAAAAAAATAAATAATAATCTTTCATCTGAGGAGATCATCTCTCGCTCCTTGGTGGAGAGGATGAAAGTGGCCTTTTATTCGGGCAACTGAAAGGGCGTCTTGAGAGGCGTGACAGTGGGCCTGTGACAGCGGCACTGGCCAAGCCTGCTTGTTTACATGTCCGCTGGGGCGCCATTGACAGTCTGGGCATGCTCGCCGCCCCGCAGATGGAGGGTTCTCACGCCGCCCCCCCCCCCCCCACCCACCCACCAAAGCCTCTCACACAACACCCCCCCAAACACACACCAAGAAAAAACATCTCTTAGCATAGCACAACTCCATTTTGACAGAGAACAAGCTTGATTAGTGTTGACTTCAACAGTGAATAGCCCATCTCTAATTCAGCCCTCAGGTCTACGCCAGTAAGCAGCTCAGTTACAAATCCACAACACTCGTCGGGGCATAACATTCAACTGTGTTCCTTCTCAGCTAGCTAGCTAGCTGCTGTGGCATTCCACAAATCACAGCCAGCCTTCCTCTTCACGTTCTGAGCAGCATGCAGACACCAGAGGGTTGCTGGGGAAAAAAAACAATTAGGCCAGCCAAATCAGCAGGCGGGCCTTGTCGCGACAGCCCAGTCCTGACAGAGGTGACCCGTCCGTACCCCCGACCTGCAGGTTTTCTTTCTCCCAGTGCCGCTCCGCTCCTCCCGCCCCCCAGGGGGCGTACATCAAACCCTCCCCTGCCAAAGGTCAAACACAGGGGTACCAGACGGCAGAGAGAGAAAACAGTGAGAAAGAAAAAAAACAGAGCGAGGGAACGATCGAGAGAAAACAAAGAACACAGAGAGAGCGAGAGAAGAGCAAGGAACAGAAATGAACAGAGATATGTCCCGTTGATAGTCCCCTTCACCAGCCGCCACTGTTCCTGTCTCGGTTTTTGATGGGTCTATGAGAGGTAGTACACCACAACATGTGAGATATAGGAGTGTTGGAGTGAAGAGGTTGGGGACAAATGTGACGGGTACATGCTGACAATGCCGTCTGTCCGGCACGGACGAAGGGACACGTGGACGAGTGAACGCGGGACAGTGTAGGGGAGAGGCTTCATTTCGGAAATGACATGCCGTCTTAGTCAGCAGAAGCGGCGTTTGCATTCAGTGCACATCACGTGGTTCGATGAGAAGGTTGAATATAAAAGAAAAAAAGTCACAATGTGAAGGAAGTGGGATATTCTACGGTCGTCTACTTATCCAGCAACGCTCAGCATGACAATTGTGTTCAATGTCATGGGGAACTAAAGAGCAGGGGTTTCTCAACTTTTTCCACTCAGGCCCCACTTCCAGCATTGGGGAACATCCAGAGTGTGTGCCCCATCTTTTTCTATGGGCACATGCACTGTTCATGACACAAACTTGTTGTCGGAGAGAAAAAGTTGTGGGTTTTAAAGCTTATTTCCCACAATTCCACACGTTGCCATGACGTGAAGAGGCAATTTTGCAGTTAAATCATTTTGGCATGTCTAATGTGTATTCATGTGATATTTGAGTGTTTCAAACAAAATCTATGGGCTAAAAAAAAAAAAAAACGTTACACTGCATCGGCTAGTTGATCTGGACATTTCAGACCAGTTCTAAATAACTCTAAAGGTCAACAATGACAAGATGAACTCATGATGCACTACCCAATTTTGAAAATTGCACCTTGTGCATTGTACTATTACAACTTTCAAGAGTAAGTTGAAAGACTGACTGAGTTCCCCCCCCCCCCCCCCTCTTAAAAATATATTGTTCATTTTTGGTTGGGGGGGGCTGATGTAGAGCACTCAAATAAAAACAACCTACGCCTCACATTGAAGGGCACTTAAAAATCAAATGTCTGACACCCCCGTCAAAGCAAGAGAACTACGACAAGGGAAAGTCCCTGTGGTGTGAAGACAGGAAGAAACCTAGAGAAAAAAAACTAGCAGGCTAGATCAGAAGGTCATAAATGTGGGCTCCAGAACTGATCAGATAGAATGTAATAAGCAGAGAGAAAAAAAAACTGCTCTGGCTAGCTGCTCTGGTTTCCTCTCTTTCGAGGATGTGTGTGTGTGTGTGTGTGTGTGTGTGTGTCCGCGCGTGTGAAGGGTGTACGTGTGTGGTGTATTGTGCGAGTGTGTCATGAGCGGGCAGCCACACGTCTAACGCTCGTTTGGCATTTTCTCTGAGAGAGGAGGAAGCCCAGAAACCAGGCCGTGAGCCGCTCTCTGTCAGAGAAGAAGAAAGAGGGACTTGACTGGCTGAGGTGTTGGCTTTAGGGCACAGTCCCAGTTGACCAAAGACTACAGCGCGAGGCTGTGTGGCCAAAGGGATGGGACTTTAAAAAAAATAAACAAATCTTAAGACTCCAAGCCCTTGGTCCCAGCCTCCTGTTCCACACACACACACACACACACACACACACACCAGAATATTTCCAGAGTGATGGAATCGCTCTGAGCAGGAGCGGTTTGTCGGTTAAGGCTACCCATAAATCCCTGCGCTGTTGGGAGCAGCTGTGCTGAGCAGTGAACTCGATACAACTCCCAGTCTCCCTCTCTCCTTTAAGGCTTTGTCAAATGCCATGGAACCAGGTGCTATGCAGGTAGAAAATTGGAGCACATTCAGACTTAATTGAAGCGTTAACTGTTTTTAATAGGGGTAAATAGAGAATTCCTAAGACCAAACGTTTTTTTTGATCCTTGGAGGATTCAACGGTCGTTATTGTGTTCGGAAAACCCTAGTGAACTGATCCCATTCAAATGTAAACTAGGTTGTCAGTTCCCACAGTATGTCAGTGTGGGTGTTGTGCAGAGAAAGGTTGCCCTTCCTTACCCATATTCAGGACCAGGCGTCGGCTGAAATGTACAGGAGGGGACATGCAAACAGAGTTTCGTGCAAACGGCAACAGACACCCAAAAAGAATGTAGGACGGTTCAATTACTCACAGTCTCTCTCCCCCCCCCCCAAGGTGCAAAAAATGTGCGCATACATACAGTGCATTCGGGAAAGTATTCAGACACCTTGATTTCAGCCTTATTCTAAAATGGATTACATAGTTCCCCCCCCCCCCCTCAAATCTACACACAATACCCCATAATGACAAATCAAAAGCAGGTAAAAAAATAACGTGCAAATGTATTAAAAATTTAGTTGAAATTTGACAATTTCATAAGTAATCAGATCCTTTACTCAGTACTTTGTTGAAGCACCTTAGGCAGCGATTACAGCCAAGTCTTTTTGGGTATGACGCTACAAGCTTGACACACCTGTATTTGAGGAGTTTCTCCCATTCTTCTCTGCAGATCCTCACAAGCTCTTTCAGGTTGGATGGGGAGCGTCGCCGCACAAATATTTTGAGTTCTCTCCAGATATGTTAGATCGGTGTCAAGTCCGGACTCCGGCTCTGACTCAAGGACATTCAGAGAAGCCACTCATGCATCGTCTTGGCTGTGTGCTTAGGGTCGTTGTCCTGTTGGAAGGTAAACCTGAGCCCCAGTCAGAGCGCTCTGGAGCAGGTTTTCACCAAGGACCTCTGTACTTTGCTCTGTTGATCTTCCCCTCGATCCCGAATAGTCTCCCAGTCCATGCAGCTGAAAAACATCCACACAGCATGATGCGGCCACCACCACGCTTCACCGTTGGGATGGTGCCTTTTGGCAGACTCCAAGTGGGCTGTCATGTGCCTTTTACTCCATTTCAGAATAAGGCTGTAAAGTGACAAAATGTGAAAAAGTCATAGGGTCTGAATACTTCCCGAAGCATCTGTACATATCCCAACCTGAAGCCATGGGTTACAGGCAACAGCTACACTGAGGCTAGAGCTGCCACTTTCAAAGTGCAGGAACACTAATCTGGACGGTTATAAGAAATACAGACTGTAATACCTACAGTTGAAGTCGGAAGTTTACACCTTAGCCAAATTCAGTTAAACTCAGTTTCACAATTCCTGACATTTCATCCTAGTAAAAATTCCCTGTCTTAGGTCAGTTAGGATCACCACTTTATTTTAAGAATGTGAAATGTCAGAATAATAGCAGAGAAGGATTTATTTCAGATTTTATTTCCTTCATCACATTCCCAGTGGGTCAGAAGTTTACATACCAAATACTAATTGAGTGTAGCATTGCCTTTAAATTGTTTAACTTGGGTCAAACGTTTCGGGTAGTCTTTCACAAGCTTCCCACAATACATTTGGTGAATTTTGGCCCATTCCTCCGGACAGAGCTAGTGTAACAGAGTCAGGTTTGTAGGCCTCGTTGCTCACACACGCGTTTTCAGTTCTGCCCACAAATTGTCTATAGGATTGCGGGCAGGGCTATGCGATGGACACTCCAGTACCTTGCCTTTGTTGTCCTTAAGCCATTTTGCCACAACTTTGGAAGTATACTTGCGGTCATTGTCCATTTGGAAGACCCATTTGCGACCAAGCTTTATTTTGTGAAGTGCACCAGTCCCTCCTGCAGCAAAGCACACCCACAACATGATGCTACCACCCCCGTGCTTTGCGGTTGGGATGGTGTTCTTCGGCTTGAAAGCATCCTCCTTTTTCCTCCAAACATAATGGTCATTATGGTCAAAAAGTTATATTTTTGTTTCATCAGACCAGAGGACATTTCTCCAAAAAGTACGATCTTTGTCCCCATGTGCAGTTGCAAACCGTAGTCTGGCTTTATGGCAATTTTGGAGCAGTGGCTTCTTCATTGCTGAGCGGACTTTCAGGTTATGTCGATATAGGACTCGTTTTACTGTGGATATAGATCCTTTTGTACCGGTTTCCTCCATCTTCACAAGGTCCTTTGCTGTTGTTCTGGGATTGAGTTGCACTTCTCACACCAAAGTATGTTAATCTCTAGTTCATCTCCTTCCTGAGCGGTATGACGGCTGCGTAGCCTATCAGAAGCTTCTAAAGCCATGACATCATTTTCTGGAAATTTCTAAGCTGTTTAAAGGCACAGTCAACTTAGTGTATGTAAACTTCTGACCCACTGGAATTGTGATACAGTGAATTAAGTGAAATAATCAGTCTGTAAACAATTGTTGGAAACATTACTTGTGTCATGCACAAGGTAGATGTCCTAATCGACTTGCCAAAACTATAGTTTGTTAACAATACATTTGTGGAGTGGTTGAAAAACTAGTTTTAAATGACTCCAACCTAAGTGCATGTAAACTTCCGACTTCAACTGTGCATGTTTCAAGCAGACCACCATAGCCAGTGCCCAAGAACGCCAAGGTAACCTGCCTAAATGCCTACCGCCCGTAGCAGAAACATCTGTAGCCATGAAGTGCTTTGAAAGGCTGTTCATTGCTCACATCAACACCATCATCCCAGAAACCCTAGACCCACTATAATTCACATACCACACCAACAGATCCACAGATGACGCAATATCTATTGCACTGCAGAATGCCTTTTCCCACCTGGACAAAAGGAGCGCTTACGTGAGAATGCTGTTCGTTGACTACAGCTCAGCGTACAACACTATAGTGCCCTCAAAGCTCATCACTAAGCTAAGGACCCCGGGACTAAACATCTCCCTCTGCAACTGGAAGCGGGACTTCCTGACGGGCTACCCCCCAGGTGGTAGGCAACACCACATCTGCCACACTGATCCTCAACACGGGGGCCCCTCAGGGGTGTGTGCTTAGTCCCCTCCTGTACTCCGTGTGGCCAAGAACGAACACCATCGTTAAGTTTGCAAACGGCCTGATAAGACAGCCTACAGAGAGGAGACCTGGCAGTGTAGTGCCAGGACAACAACCTCTCCCTCAACGTGAGCAAGACAAAAGAGCTGATCGTGGACTACAGGAGGTGGGGGGGGGGCCCAAGCACACCCCCATTTATAATCGACGTGGCTGTAGTGGAGCGGGTCAAGAGCTTTAAGTTCCTAGGCGTCCATATCGCTAACAAACTATCATGGTCCAAACACACCAAGACAATCGTGAAGAGGGCACGACAACACCTATTCCCCTTCAGGAGAAAATTTGACATGGGTCCTCAGATCCTCAAAAAGTTCTACAGCTGAAATAGAGAGAGCATCCTGACCGGTTGCATCCCCGCTTGGTATGGCAACAGCTCAGCATCCGACGTTGAGGGACTACAGAAGGCCCAGTACTGGGGCCCAGCTTCCTGCCATCCAGGACCTCTATATCAGGCGGTGTCAGAGGAAGGCCCTAACAATTGCCAAAGAATCCGGGCCACCCCAGTCATAGACTGTTCTCTCTGCTACTGCATGGCAAGCGGTACCGGAGTGCCAAGTTTAGAACCAACAGGCTTCTAAACAGCTTCTACCCGCAAGCCATAAGACTGCTAAACAGCACGCATGTGTAAAGGGAGCAGTCAGAACCCAATTGAGTGAGACATGGAGGAGAAAGATAATCCAGGGAGCAGAACTGTGTGATGCTTGCCTTGGTTTATCTTTTGTTGTGTCCCGCAAAGACAAAGTTTGACTAAATAGTTTTACAGTATACATTTTTTTGTTGCTCTGTTTGAAGATGGAGTCAAGACAATTACACGTGCCCATACCTACCACAATGTCTCAGTCAGTCCCTTGGGCGTTTAGAAATGTTAAGTTTGTTTAAGAAGTGAAATCCACCCGCCAGAGTCCAACTCCAGTCAGTTTACATGCCCACAGTGGCACCAGCCTCTGAGACCCTGACATTTGTCCTCCTCTCATAAATGTGTAGAATGTGTGTTGTGTTGCTTCCTCCCACCTCAATCTGAGAAAGATTGAGCACAGGTGTCATAACTGCAGAGGAAATTCAACGTGGGTTGAAGAAAAGATATCCCTGCAGGTGTCAGGAAATGTACTCCTTGAGGTGAAAAAATAAAACATAGAAGGGGTTGTCCCCGCACAAAAAATGACTTTCAGTCAGTCATTTCACACCTCAAATCACTAGTCACAGCCTATATTCCTTGGTACTTGAAACTATTACTTATTGAAGATGAAGACAAATCAACTAGACAAGGGCATGAGGAATCCCAACCTCCTCCTAAACAAAGCCCCCCCCCCCCAGTCTAAATCTGTGTGTTGACAGTCTCGTAGCCTTAGTTAGACATGTCCAGTAACGCCTCATTGCCTGCTGTGCAGCAGCAGATATTCCATCTCTCTCTATTAGGTTTTGCAGTGTGGTGAAGCAACGTGTCGAAACCCAACAACTTCCTCTGCACATACAGTACTGTAGCCACGTGGGAGGCAACTAAAATAGTGTTACTTTCATCATGCTAACCGCAGATTACCAGTAATTGATTGACACAAAGTGTCTTGCTTTTACGGGGCAACAGCGAGAGTGTTCTTCGAAACAGCAAGCCTGTATGTGTGTGTGTGTGTGTGTTTGTTCATCATGCCATTAGTGGGAAGAGGGCTTGATGGGAAGGTTGATGTGGTCTAGGAGACAGGAGCATAAGAGGTGCCTGTTGATTGCACATTGCAATGCCTGCTGGCATAAGACTGACACAACCCAGAAAATCCCTCAGTTCGAATTAGGGACGTCCTTACAGAACCTCCATTTAGGCCACAAATAGAGTCGGGACAACTGATTGACTATCATTAAAATGAACATTGCTACTGAGGGAATTGCGCTCCCATCCCAAAATGTCAAATTGGCTTAGGCTCCTTTTGAATTACGATCAGGTCTAACAATTATTGTGTACTTCAGATGTATTTGCTTGTTTCAGTTGGTCTCTCTCCTTGGTAGGAGAGTCTGATCGTTATCGCACGAGGCACATAGCTGGACAACACGCTGTGGTTTTCGCGGTCCCAATGGGTGAAACACTTGCCCCAGACAGGAAGTAACACCGGCACTTCCTGCCTCCAGCCCAATCAGAAACTTCCGTTGGCCATTGCAGTGTTTGCTCCCCAGCATCCTGTAGGCTAGATTGGACCATTCCACAGGGAGGGCTATAATTATTATTTTTTTAATTAAAAACACCACTGAGCCAAAAAAAACACAGAACGTCATGGAAAAGAAATAATAAACACTAAGCTCAAAACGTAGGAGTCCCACAATCAAAGCTTCTCAAAGTAACCGTCTCAACACATACCACCTCTGATATCTGTAAGACAAGCATACCGTCATGGGCGGCTGTCAGTTCACCAAGGCTTCAAGGGGAGAGAGGGTGGCCAATGTTTTCAGAGAGCTGCTACCTATGAATCGCGTCCCAAATGGCAGCCCGTTACCTATGTAGTACACTACTTTTGACTAGGTCCCATAGGGGGAGAAAAAGTAGTCTGGTCAAAAAGTAGTGCACTATATAGGTTAAAGGGTACCGTTTGGGACGCCGTCCTTACGTTGTTTAAGATGACCTGGATACAGGCGTCTGCTGGATAAATAAATAAATGATGTGGCTGCTT
The DNA here is from genome assembly GCF_013265735.2 of Oncorhynchus mykiss. Classification (NCBI taxonomy): domain Eukaryota; kingdom Metazoa; phylum Chordata; class Actinopteri; order Salmoniformes; family Salmonidae; genus Oncorhynchus; species Oncorhynchus mykiss. The sequence continues at coordinate 37,131,176 of NC_050572.1, read as the reverse complement.
ACGGGGGCGGACTTCACAGCTCAGCGCGTCTGTATGTAAGTGCAGAACATCGGTGACGTGTATGTTTGCAATGCACGGATGGCAGTATAAGTGGAGAGGGTGAGTGCACATGTGGGATGTCCTGGTAATGCGTTATGTAGGGATTGGACCATACCAGTTTTCCTTATTACAAGAAGGTTAAAAAGCGCTCCAACCTCTGAGAGCCCACACCAAAAACAGACAGAAAACTCTGGTTCCTCTTAGATTGGCAACAGACCTGGCTGGCACACTGACATATCCCTATTAACAGGATAGGCTAATGCACTGGTCTCATTAAGCTATATATTTTTTTTCCAAAGGCATTGTGTGCTGTTAGGGGGGGCTGCCTGCATTCCATCACAGGGGCGAGAGGTAGTTATTAATCACAGAGGGGGTTGGTGGGAGAGGAGTGTTGCACTGACAGCTCCTTCCACAGAGAGATGCTTCATTAATATCACCCTCAAGGCTCCCGGGGTACAGATCCACACAGTCAGGGGCCACACGTGCACACAGAGACATAAAACACTCTCGCACGCACACAGAGGGACATATAACCGCACACATCAGCACCTAACCCACACAAGTGCAAAGCTACATCTATTTTACTTGCCAGGGGAGATTCCAGCTTTGTGGGATCGTTTGCAGTGTGTGTGGTACTGTATTGTTTGTTTGTTGCTGGAATTGTGTGAGCACAAACACCATTTCCTCGGGATCTACGATCCCTGCGTAGCCATGCTGCCTACATCCATCTTCACTTCTCAAGATGCAAGAGTATGAGTGAGTGAGTGAGTGAGTGAGTACGAGAACGTCACAGCTTCGGTGTAAAAGCTGATCAATTAGCCTGCCACCACACACCCAACAGTCCTGACCTTTCTGCTCTCTTCCACCCCCCACCCTGTCTCCTTCCCAGTGCTCTCCTTTCCTCCTCACCGTGGAAAAAGGAATTCTACGAGCTCCGTTGCAACGGCTGTTCGGCGCACTTGACTTCTTCCTTCGCAACCCTTCAGCCGCTAGCCTGCTACACTGACTCCACCTCCCTCAAATAGCCCTGCTGAGGAATCAGCAGCTCGGCAACACACTAAACACACACAGCCATTGGCTGCCGCACACCAATGGAATGACATTAAAATGTCCGAACACCCTGCCTGCAACACATACATTTTTTTTTACTGGTTCGACAAACCATAGTACTCCTCGCAGGTTGTCTCAATGCTTCCTCTCAGAAAATCATATTCAATCCATTCAGCATCAAGGTCTTTGGACAATCTGTCGGTTGGGTTGTGCAGGTGATGTCTCATTTGAACCAGGGGTTAGCCTGGCAACGCTGGCATTAGAGTCCTGTCTGAGCTGAGAGTCCAGCCAGTCGCTGAAGGACGCCTGCTTCGAGGCGGCCGACCATCAGCCTTATAAATAATTCAGTCACTCCCCTTCAGACTGCTTACTTTACCTTCAAGTGCCTGAATAGGGCTTTGCTATGTTTACATTACTCTGAGAGAACATGTTTTTGGAGAGGGAAATAGAACCCGATATAGCTACGAAGAGAGGACTTGTGGCCTTATGTGCCCAGAAGGGACAATGAGGACTAGGCAAGTGAAGTTAAACGAACCGGCGATGACAATAGTTTGCATAACAGTTCATTGAAGACTAATCAAAATAACAGATTCCAAGCTCAAATTGTTGGGTGTTGTTTTCAGACTGCTGTCAGTGTGCCCCAGTCAGGCCTGTTTTGCTTCCTTTAGTCACCTTGTAAAAGTAACGCTGCATGCTGCCCATTGGTCATCCAGGGGCCCCCATGTTGGCTCCAATTTAGACAACAGAGGAATGCCGGAATGTCTCTAGCAGTCAGGCAGCAGCCTTTTCCTGGCTCGTCCTTTGACCTCTGCACTGGAGAGGGGCCGGGTACACCTCGGACAAACTAAGCAGCGACCACCTGCTCTCTGATTATGTGATCTCGCCCCCAAACGACCGTCCAACACACCAGACGACAAACATGTTGGGCTGAAGGGGGGGGGGAGACCAAGAGCTCTTCTATATACAGTGCCTTGCGAAAGTATTCGGCCCCCTTGAACTTTGCGACCTTTTGCCACATTTCAGGCTTCAAACAAAGATATAAAACTGTATTTTTTTGTGAAGAATCAACAAGTGAGACACAATCATGAAGTGGAATGACATTTATTGGATATTTCAAACTTTTTTAACAAATCAAAAACTGAAAAATTGGGCGTGCAAAATTATTCAGCCCCTTTACTTTCAGTGCAGCAAACTCTCTCCAGAAGTTCAGTGAGGATCTCTGAATGATCCAATGTTGACCTAAATGACTAATGATGATAAATACAATCCACCTGTGTGTAATCAAGTCTCCGTATAAATGCACCTGCACTGTGATAGTCTCAGAGGCACGTCAAAAGCGCAGAGAGCATCATGAAGAACAAGGAACACACCAGGCAGGTCCGAGATACTGTCGTGAAGAAGTTTAAAGCCGGATTTGGATACAAAAATATTTCCCAAGCTTTAAACATCCCAAGGAGCACTGTGCAAGCGATAATATTGAAATGGAAGGAGTATCAGACCACTGCAAATCTACCAAGACCTGGCCGTCCCTCTAAACTTTCAGCTCATACAAGGAGAAGACTGATCAGAGATGCAGCCAAGAGGCCCATGATCACTCTGGATGAACTGCAGATATCTACAGCTGAGGTGGGAGACTCTGTCCATAGGACAACAATCAGTCGTATATTGCACAAATCTGGCCTTTATGGAAGAGTGGCAAGAAGAAAGCCATTTCTTAAAGATATCCATAAAAAGTGTCGTTTAAAGTTTGCCACAAGCCACCTGGGAGACACACCAAACATGTGGAAGAAGGTGCTCTGGTCAGATGAAACCAAATTTGAACTTTGTGGCAACAATGCAAAACGTTATGTTTGGCGTAAAAGCAACACAGCTCATCACCCTGAACACACCATCCCCACTGTCAAACATGGTGGTGGCAGCATCATGGTTTGGGCCTGCTTTTCTGCAGCAGGGACAGGGAAGATGGTTAAAATTGATGGGAAGATGGATGGAGCCAAATACAGGACCATTCTGGAAGAAAACCTGATGGAGTCTGCAAAATACCTGAGACTGGGACGGAGATTTGTCTTCCAACAAGACAATGATCCAAAACATAAAGCAAAATCTACAATGGAATGGTTCAAAAATAAACATATCCAGGTGTTAGAATGGCCAAGTCAAAGTCCAGACCTGAATCCAATCGAGAATCTGTGGAAAGAACTGAAAACTGCTGTTCACAAATGCTCTCCATCCAACCTCACTGAGCTCGAGCTGTTTTGCAAGGAGGAATGGGAAAAAATTTCAGTCTCTCGATGTGCAAAACTGATAGACATACCCCAAGCAACTTACAGCTGTAATCGCAGCAAAAGGTGGCGCTACAAAGTATTAACTTAAAGGGGCTGAATAATCTTGCACGCCCAATTTTTCAGTTTTTGATTTGTTAAAAAAAGTTCGAAATATCCAATAAATGTCGTTCCACTTCATGATTGTGTCCCACTTGTTGTTAATTCTTCCCAAAAAAATACAGTTTTATATCTTTATGTTTGAAGCCTGAAATGTGGCAAAAGGTCGCAAAGTTCAAGGGGGCCGAATACTTTCGCAAGGCACTGTACATACAGTACACAGAGTGGGCCTGAGACAGGGACAAACTCACTAACACATCTAAGTAAAACTCAGGACCCTGTCTTTCAAAGATAATTCGTAAAAATCCAAATAACTTCACAGATCTTCATTGTAAAGGGTTTAAACACTGTTTCCCATGCTTGTTCAATGAACCATAAACAATTAATGAACATGCACCTGGGGAATGGTCCTTAAGACACTGACAGCTTACAGATGGTAGGCAATTAAGGTCACAGTCATGAAAACTTAGGACACTAAAGATGCCTTTCTACTGACTCTGAAAAACACCAAAAGAAAGATGCCCAGGGTCCAGCCTCATCTGTGTGAATGTGCCTTAGGCATGCTGCAAGGAGGCATGAGGACTGCAGATGAGGCCAGGGAAATAAATTGCAATGTCTGTACTGTGAGACCCCTAAGACAGCGCTACAGGGAGACAGGACAGGCAGTTGATCTTCCTCGCAGTGGCAGACCACATGTAACAATACCTGCACAGGATCGGTACATCCGAACATCATACCTGCGGGACAGGTACAGGATGGCAACAACAACTGCCCAAGTTATACCAGGAACGCACAATCCCTCCATCAGTGCTCAGACTGTCCGCAATAGGCCGAGAGAGGCTGGACTGAGGGATTGTAGGCCTGCTGTAAGGCAGGTCCTCACCAGACATCACCAGCAACAATGTTGTCTATGGGCACAATCCCACCGTCACTGGACCAGACAGGACTGGCAAAAAGTGCTCTTCACTGACGAGTCGCGGTTTTGTCTCACCAGGGGTGATGGTCGGATTTGCGTTTATCGTCGAAGGAATGAGCGTTACACAGAGGCCTGTACTCTGGAGCGGGATCTATTTGGAGGTGGAGGGTCCGTCATGGTCTGGGGCGGTGTGTCACAGCATCATCGGACTGAGCTTAATGTCATTGCAGGCAATCTCAACGCTGTGCATTACAGGGAAGACATCCTTCTCCCTCATGTGGTATCCTTCCTGCAGGCTCATCCTGACATGACCCTCCAGCATGACAATGCCACCAGCCATACTGCTCGTTCTATGCTTGATTTCCTGAAAGACAGGAATGTCAGTGTTCTGCCATGGCCAGCGAAGAGCCCGGATCTCAATCTCATTGAGCATGTCTGGGACCTGTTGGATCGGAGGGTGAGAGCTAGGGCCATTCCCCCCCAGAAATGTCCAGGAACTTGCAGGTGCCTTGGTGGAAGAGTGGTGTAATATCTCACAGCAAGAACTGGCAAATCTGGTGCAGTCCATGAGGAGGAGATGCACTGCAGTACTTAATGCAGCTGGTGGCCACACCAGATACTGACTGTTAGTTTTGGCTTTGACCTCCCCTTTGTTCAGGGAAACATCATTCCATTTCTGTTAGTCACATGGCTGTGAAACTTGTTGAGTTCATGTCTCAGTTGTTGAATCTTATATTCATACAAATATTTACACGTTAAGTTTGCTGAAAATAACAGTTGACAGTGAGAGGACTTTTCTTTTTTTGCTGAGTTTACAAATATTCATGTCCTATGCCCAAGGATACACACACACACGCTAAGAGGCTCGTCGAACAGCACGGGCGCGCACACACACCAGGGTTTCCTTTAGCCGGTAATAGCAGGCTTATGGCCACAAAGAAAATAATTTGTAAAGCTGATAAATGAAAATTGCTGCCGGACAATTTTCCAGGAGAAAAAAACCCCATCCCATTACGATTTTTTTGGGGGGGGGGATACTATTCAATGATGGATATACCAGTCGATGGGAATACATTTGACTTATTGGTCTAAAGGTTAATTTGCATATTTTAGTAGAATTAAATTGCCGTGTGTATATTCGTTATGCATCTTATTTAACACACACACCTACACACACAGCATACAGAAGGCTTTACCATGAAATGCTTGCTTATGAGCCATTCCCAAACAATGCAGAGTTAAAAATACACAAGGACTAAACTACACAATAATGAAGCTGTATACAGAGAGTACCAGATCAATGTGCAGAGGTACGAGGTATTTGAGGTAGATGCACCACATGACCAAAAGTATGTGGACACCTGCTCGTCAAACATTTCATTCCAAATCCATGGGCATAAATATGGGTTGGTATCCCCTTCGGCGCTACAACAGCCTCCACTCTTCTGGGAAGGCTTTCTACTTGATGTTGGAACATTGCTGTGGGGACTTGCTTCCAATCAGCCACAAGAGCATTAGTGAGGTCGGGCACTGATGTTGGGCGATTAGGCCTGGCTCACAGTCAGCGTTCCAATTCATCCCAAAGGTGTTTGATGGGGTTGAGGTCAGGGCTCCTGTGCAGGCCAGTGAAGCTCTTCCACACCGATCTCAACAAACTATTTCTTTATGGACCTCGCTTTGTCATGCTGAAAAAGGAAAGGCCTTCCCCAAACTGTTGCCACAAAGTTGGAAGCACAGAATCGTCTAAAATGTCAAATGTATGCCATCTTATATTCTGTTGCCTAGTCCCCTTACCCCTATACATATCTACCTCCATCACTCCAGTATCCCTGCACATGCAAATATGGTATTGGAACTAACTTAAAATATTTCCTGTATATAGTATGCTTACTTAAAATTGTGTATTTCATATTTCCTATTCTTATTTCTCATGTTTTTTTTCTAGAAATACATTGTTAATGATTATTGTATTGTTGGGTTTTGTTTCCAAGAAAGGCATTTCACTGTACTTGTGACATTAAAACTCGCCTAAGTGTTAAGATTTCCATTCACTGGAACTAAGGGGCCTAGCCAGAACAATGAAAACAGCCACAGACCATTATTCTCCCTCCACCAAACTTTACATTTGGCACTATGCATCGTTCTCCTGGCATCCACCAAACCCAGATTCAGCCGTCAGACTGCCAGATGGTAAAGCCCGATTCATCACTCCAGAGAACGCGTTTTCTATTGCTCATATTTTCACATTTGGTCAAAATGTTAACATTATTGGAACATCCATACAGCCTAGGCATAGTCTATTATCAGATGGGCCAATAACAATTACCACCTGCAGTCCAACTGATGAAGCATTGGGGCTATACGATTTCCATGTGGTTTGTCCATCTGCATTTACTTCAAAATGGACACAACATCCAGATTGTTATTATTTGTTTTAAAAATGTTTCTATCACAAAGTATATCATTGCCCTTTTAAGACGACATTGCCCCTTTAAGAGCTCTGTTGAGCAGCTGGGCCTAAACCATGCTTGATACTGTGGTTGTAAATCTGCATTTGTAAAAACAATGCCACGCACAATTAAAAGAGAAAACGTTGTAGCAATACAAAACTGGGATCCTCCTTTTATTTTTAATGGATTCAAAATACATTGCTTTACAACTGCTTTCAAAACGGCTTTTCCAGCGATTGCATTAAGCAGTCAAATGCACAACAAATCTGAATACAATGTTTCCCTCCAATGGCTCTCACAACGTATCTTGCATTTAACACACAACAAGCCGACCAGGTAAATAGGTAAACTACTCTATTATGGGGTTGTCTGATTTTGTTTTAATAACATTACATGGCAAAGTTACATCCTGAGTGATAAAGTATAGGCTTTGAATTCAAATTCCCTTTATATGAACATCGGAGTGTCATCAACAATCATGCTTGTCAGTTCAGTGTACACACAGCTCAACTATTTGTTGTTGTTGTTCAGAACACAGTAATTTGGGAATATAATTCGTAGAACAGACATGCTTCCTTCTGTATTAGGCTAAGTCATCCCCAAACCATCTATTGCCACACAACTGTCCCAGAGTGTGTTTGGAACAGGGCCATTTCTTCCTCGACAAGCTGACCAATGGAATAGGTCAACTAGTGATGTTGCTGTCCGTTACTTGTTTTGCTGGCTGAGAAAAAAAAAAATCAATGTGGACAGTTATTCTGACGTCGTCAAAGTGCGCATCGGATTCGAAAGGATGCAAGTCGTCGCAGCCTCGACTTACATGTTCTGTTCAAATGAGCGGCCGTCATCTAAAATGAGATTTCTGTCCTTCTGAGCACGGTGGGCGGGCGCCATAATCAGGTTACACACCCAATGCATATATGGGTCCAGTAAATTTCTCAAAATGTCCGGTAAATTAAAATACTACCGGTCAAAATGTCCGGTGCACATTTTCCTAACGGAAACCCTGACAAACGCACCCCCACGCAAAGGGGATGAAAAGAGCCCCCCCGGCAGTCAATGCCACTCTTTCTATCGTTTGACTGGTGTGTGTGTCTATAGGGCATTTTCATGTGCTCGACTCGAGGCGGTACATACGTTTCCTCATCCAAGGCAGGTTAAGGAGTTCAAAATGAAGGAATATAATAGAACCGTTTAAAAATAAAACATTAACTCGTAAAATCAGAATGACTAATCAGCATGAACACTGAGCTAAGCAGCATTACCAGAAAAATTGTGAGCTGAACTAAACAGTCTGAAAAGGCCTTTTACACACAGCCCCCAAGCCTGGGAAGAAAGAGAAAGAGAGAAAGCCTGGGAGTACGACTATACGCAGACAGTCAGACATCATGTGTCAGTAGACATGTTCCCTGGGACTGAAGAGCATGTTGCCCGAATAGCAGCAACAGTTCAGCTGCACCCAATCCCTTCCCATCAAAACAGACCATATCAAATGACAAAAAAAAAACAGGGTATTCCCTCATCGCCCTGGATTTTCTGTCCATGGAAGCAAAATGTGAAGTCTGAAAAAAAAGAGAAAATTACAGAGCTGGCTCCCTAATCTGCTTATGTCATGAAAACAGTCACCGCATAAGTGTTCTTGAACGTGGCCGGTTCAGAGCTGGGAGACATGGAATTAAAGTGCATGTGAACTGCTTCACGCAATTACGCATGAGGAGAGAAAGGGGCTCATTTTCAGTGACCAATAGAATATCAAAATGACAGCAGAGCGCTATTGTTAGTGCATAGCAACCCAACAGAGTCAGAGTGCCATAGTGACACAGTGCAGAGTCATAGTGACACAGTGCAGAGCCATAGTGACACAGTGCAGAGCCATAGTGACACAGTGCAGAGCCATAGTGACACAAGGCAGAGTTATCAACACTCAGTCAGACAAGGTAGTCACAAAAGGCTCAGAGACACAGGACAGTCAGTGTCAGAGACCGAGTTCATTGTGACACATTGGCACAAATTGGATAACATTTGACTTGAGTAGTAGTGGGCTACACGGACAAGCAGATTGCAAAAAAATACATGGCGCTATTACAGACAACATTCTGCAAGTGGGCGCTGCAACTGTAGAACATCTCAGCACTTTCTCCCTTAACACATGTGGATAAAAAAAACTCAGAGGGCAGTGCAAGGATAGAAAGACAATAGAACTTCTCTCAGCCTTTGTTGAGAGGCAGTTGATGGTTGATGCTTTCAAAGGGAATTTAGTGTTGCTGTGAATCAAAAAAAGGCAGAATTATTCACCGCCAGGCAGGTAGAGAGAGAGAGGGAGAGAGAGAGAGAGAACTGGGCAAGGTGGAAGACTGAGGAAAACCCTTTTATATATGCATCCACAGGTGACTGGGTTATCAGTGATCACATCAGACACGAGAACGCGTCAACCTACCAGAGCTAACGGTCAGCCCCTAGGTCACTGCGGTTTAGGCAGACACCGACGCCATCTATAGCATCACACGGGGACAAACAAGGCTAGGGCACAGAGAGGAGATGGCTTTAAATAGCATCTGACAATCTCTATGGGCATGGGGTTTATGTAGGGTGGAGAGACTGAGCCCTCAGTGGGAACAGAGAGAGAGAGAGAGCGAGAGAGATCAAAGCTTTTTTTTCCCCAGAATCAATCCCTCGCTGGGTGTTGGGAAGCCTGCGACAGTGCCAGGATGAGAATATACACTGGCATACATACATTTTGACTATGTGTACACACACACACACACACAGTGCGGCTCTAAGTCTGTGCACCACAAGGCAGCCGTGCCCTCTTGCCCCATTTCCAATTCACAGAAACGGAGATGCAGCATTGCCAGGGTGAGCGCAACGTACCGCAGTCGTTTCATGTGGGGATTCTACAGGTGAGAGGGAGGTTGTGCTTTTAAAAACTGTTTTTAAACCTTTATTTAACTAGGCAAGGCAGTTACGAACACATTCTTATGGCATAGGAACATTCTCAGGGCAGGACAACAGATTTCTACCATGGTCAGCTCGGGGATTCGATCTTGCAACCTTTCGGTTACTAGTCCAACTCTCTAACCACTAGGCTACCTGCCGCTTTGTGGGAGTGCACTCACACACACGGCTTCCCAGTCTCCCAGCCTTATAAGAGGCCATCTATGGCAAGAGTCAGGACACAGGCAGACATTTGGTGGCTCCATGCTGCTCTGGAGGCATGGCTGTAGTGCTCTGAAGGACTCAGACTGCCTAACAATGAACCGCTCTTCCCCCTTCTCCCCCTCAAACGCTTGTTTTCCCTTCTCAGCTACCTACATCAAATCAAATAGCTACTACTTCCTTCTCTTGTTGTAGCTCCTAACCTAAAAAGACAGAAGTTCTGACAGATGGATGGTTTTGACTGAGAATTTGATTGAGGTGACCAGGTTTGAATTCAATACAAATCTCCCCACTGAATATTGACTTCAAGAAACACAGCATGGTTGATCTTAGTGGAACGTTCAGAATCGTAGTGACGTGTCTGGCGTTTAACGTATATTATCAGCCAAAAAAACATTGGGACGGCCGATTTCTGTGAATCAACCATTTCGATCTTCACACAAAACACCAAACAGAAGAATATAACACCCCATACTATAACAGCATGGTCTGTTCTTATAAAACCAAGCTGACAAAGTGTGTCAACGCACAGTTAGACTTCCCCATTGCTTCTCTCAGTGGTAAAGCTTCGCATGCTCGCATCAGGCTTCGAGGCATGCGTTTGATCTCCTCTCCCCTTAAAGAAGTGTCAATTTGACGGTTGTAAACCACGGGCAGATCCAGCGGCAAAGGCAGGCACCGGGGAATACCCCACAGTGCCGTACAAGCGATCTGATCATAGCTTCAAACTGAGAGGGAAGAGAATGAATCTGGATCTCCGCTGATAGCAAGGAGCGGGAAGGAGGGATTGAGAAATGGAGAAAAATGAGGAAAAAAGTGCAAGTGAGTTAGTGAGAGATCAATGGTCTGTTTATCCCCTTCCCCCTGACTAACAATAGCCCAAATTGGTTGCTATGGGGGGAGATAATTTTTAAAAAAATTTTTTAAACGGCTGCTCCTCTTGATTGTCTCCAGAGATTCCCGCCCTACGGATACCTATGGAGCTTCCTGCTTCCTCCTCTGTTCCTGCTTTTTTTTTACTTTCGATGCAAAGGCTAGAAAATGATTACTTGTAATAAATGTGGAGTCGAGTCGATAAAATACTTGCTTATGTAGTCACATGCTACGTGTTATGAGTCTAAGTATGATGGACAAAGAAGGGCACAAAGAAGCTGTGTATGGAGATATGGGAGAACCCCCATGGTGGGTCAGTCAGCCTTGTTCTCCGGACCAACTCTGGTCACGCGGTTAGCTACCAGACGTGTCCGTTTCCGCCGCGACTATTTCTGGAGGCCGTACTGCGGAGGAGAAAACAAGGGGGATGGGGGGGGGGGTTCTTAGAGTGTAAGGATCTTGGAAACCTAAAGTTTAAATTCAAAAAATTATACTCGGTCATGAAAACACACACAACAATTTTGAATGAAAGGGGCTAAAATGCAGTAAGTATCCGTTATCCCCTGAACAAAGCAGCTGGGTAACCACCTCATTAAAGCCAGCTATGGCAGTTTCCTACAGCACGATCAATAACTGAACCTGATAACAATATTGAAACGGAGCTGTAACTGGATCCCTTCTCGTGTCAGACGCAGATTATGCTGCCAAGTGAAACACAGCAGGGGGCTTTTACATGTAGCTCTGAGCACAAAGCCATGTGTCTCATCTCGTACTGCACCAAGTCCTCTTCCCTGCATGGGTTTTAACCTAGGTAAGAAGTCATTGTGATGAATGTTATTATTTCCTCGTAGGGCTCAAGTGGCTTCCCATCTGTTGATTTAAATGCAAACGTCTTCTTCCCTTTCCCCACTGTAAAGCCGTGATAAATCCTGACAATGCATCTTCCTTCCATAATATCAGCCATGGCCCTCCCGGATCAGATACTCCACTACCAGTTTACAGGCCCCTAGTTTCTTATTTTACAGTTGACTGACAGGAAACGCAGTAAGTTCAGCCCAGCTGTATCCTTGTGATTCTTCTATGGCTAGTTATAGCTCTTCGAGTGAGTGACAAACACCTAAAAAAAAACAGCACAGTGTGTCAAGTCAACTCAGTGAGTCATGGTTTTACCAAGTTCAGTAGGCTCAAAAATAAAAGATAGATGGACTTAACTTCAAACAAATGTATATCAACCAATAACATTTTGTTCCAGAATACGGCAGACTGATGCTTACATGCTGACTACACCACTGAAGTCGCAAAATAAAATGTACACATACATGTTATTCAGTCATTGCAACCACACTGCTCACGTCTGCGGTGTCAAGCACTAAAATAGAAGTCAGTTCTATTTGTGACGCTGAACGTGGTACAAGTCCTGCCTCTACCGTCTCCTCAATCGCCATATAAAGTCCAAAGAAGAAAAAGCCTGGAAGGAGGAGAGATGACTAAAAACGATTCAGTTTACCATTTTATATGTGGATTAATTGTCGGAGTAAAGGACCTTGTGCATTTCAGGTAAAATAACTCAATGTTTCTATCCCAGGACAAATTAGCTAGCAACAGCAAGCTAGCTAAATTGCCATAAATGTTTAATGCTGTCGACCGGTCCTCAAATTCATATAATTGGTTCGTAGTTTGTTTTGATATTTCAACCTGCGTGTCGTGATTGCGTTTCCTGCGGGGGGACAAAATCAATTTGCACACGATAGGGCTCGCGTCCCGTTTGGGCATGGTGTTATTCTTGGTGTTATTCTTTGATCCTTGAAAAAGTCAGATTTTCCAGCACAGAGAGTGACAGGAAGGGAAGGGTTGGAATGGCAGACTGAAGGTAAAAAAAAAAACATTTTTTTTTTAAATGTAATTTTTTCCCCCTTTGCCTGGAGTCATTCTTTCCTTGGCAACAGCCAGCCAAAAGCTTTTCTCAACACGACACAGAAGGGAAGGGATAGAGGAGACAGCTCTTTGGAAACGGCACTTTTTCGAGTGGACTGCAACAAGGAGAAACAATTCCAGACAAGCAGAGGACAATGGCAGTGACACGTTGTGGCTAACAGTGCTGCTCTGACTTTTGAACAGGGTCAGGCTATGATCAACCGTTTCATGTCTATCATTTAGCTTCTGTTCAACTCTTGCTCTTTGGCACAATCCTCCTCCACACCCTTTAAAATTGTCCCTCAGTATAAGGACATCCTTTGAAATACTTGTTATTTCCCTGAAACAATGACTCATTTTCCTGGCACAAGCAGGCATCTGTCCATTTTGCTCGTCACAGGATCTGGAGCGTCAGTACAATCGTGACAGCAGTAAGCACTAAGAGACAGCAGAGCTAACAAGTTCGCCAGTTTTTGGTTAACGCTTAAAAATCCCAAGATGGACAATGTTGCTCAACGCTAAATATGGCAGGGGCCACCACCCCTCCCCACAGCAACCGAGGGCAGCGGTCTGTCTATTCTCTGTTGTGGTAAAAGTGCAGCTCAGACAGTCCGTGTGGTCTGTCAAGACACGTGTTCTCTGTCTATGTTCTGGTCAAGTCCTCAAGTGGTCTGTCGAAGTATACGAGCCGAACACATGCACAGTCAAGGCTGTGGTGCGTTTTGACTTGGGTCCAAATCACGTGTGGTCTGTGTGTTTCGGGTCAGGCTTTCCCAATGTCTGTTTGGGTTAGGGTCAAGCACATGTACGGTAATTGTTTGGGGTATGTCTGTGTTAAGATCAGGTGCAGTAGGATTTGGTCTATTTGGCTGTCTATTGTTGTGAGTTTAGTGGCCAGTCAGACTGAAAACACAGGCAGCGTCTGCATGGACTCAACAGACCGCGACAGCTACAATAACCCCTGCAGCGGAGGCACCCATGTGCTAAATTACTGCCACAAAATGCTCTCCTTCGGGCCTCTGCAGTCTAATCCAGGACATTCAGCCCTCTCTAGCACCGCCAGTCTTCTTTCTTTAACCACATAATTGCACTCGGCTTGCCCAGCCGCTGCTGCGTCAACCTAGCTCTGGGTTGGAACGAGAGCAACAAAAAAAAAAGAGAGAAAAGAGGATCATCATTGGAACAGGTGCTGCGCTGACAACGTCATTAGAGGAGAGGGTTGCGAACCTGACCGCTACGCTTGTGTTTCCCATAATGAAGTTCTGCATGTCGCCGTGTGTACACTGGCTGTCTTACACTGAGGCGCATGATTAAGTTCCTCTGCTGGAAACGGAAAAGCCAGACAGTGAGACTGGTAGAGACTAGAGTTAGAGCCAGGGAGGGAAGCTATCTGTGTGAACTCAATGGAATGTGACATGTAGAGAAGAGACTTCCCCCCTTTGTGAGTGATTCAACTTCCGCAAGTCCAGGCACTACCACAGCTTGGGCACACACAAAAAAAATACTCTATTGAGAAAACACACACACAGTCCAAGAGGTCTTTCACAGTAGAGTGTACATTGACCTGAATGTGATTTGATCTCTAGCCCAATCCCAGACTGTGCCTAGAGGGGGTAAGACAAACAGTCAAAAAGGCTTATTCACATTCACAGCACCAACCAGCACTGAGGGAGCCCGTGGCCCCAAGGCTGGATGATAACGAATTTCACAATCAAAGACCTGCAGTGTCAACGCGGTAAGTAATAGCATGAATTACCATAGAGTAATGAGAGAGTGCCACTCTGATTAAGACAAAGGGCTTCCTGTCCTGCTGTGTGCCTGCGTGAATCATTATGTGAAGAGAGAGAATACAGCCTGCCGATGGGGAGGCTGAGCACACAATATCCCCAACCGAATTCCATCTCCTTACTTCAAAAGGAGGTAGGCCGCTAGAACACTGCGATCCAGCAATAGACATACCTATTCGTTTTCAGTGAGGGCTAGTCACTTCATAAAAGGTGTCGGAGATGTGGGTCGTCGGCCTCGACAAGGTGCTGGAGTGACAGTGGGACAGGGACCGCTGTGATAAGAAAATTCAGAGCCCTGTCAATCATTAACCAGCAGGTTGACGGTGACAATCTGCCCAAGGGCAGAACACACGCTAGTCACCACCACTACACATCATAACTATATTCTACAACTTCTGAACCATAACACGCACTGTTCGGCTCAAAATTAAGACAGCTACAAGGTCAACACTTGCATGTCGGCTAGGCTTACATTCACGACTATCGCATCTACGAATGAACATAATCCAACAATATGTAGGTTAGATGACGTTGCCTCAGCCAGTAGGGACAGTAAGAGAGCGAGAAAGTGCTCCCTTAATCCAGAGAGGACAGGAGAGCTGGGCAACATTGAAGCGATTAGTTAACAAGAGGCAGTGCTGATCCTAATCCTCTTCTGGGATTAGGAGGGAAGGTGTAGCGCAGCGGGTGCATAAAGTACAGGGGACCTTTATCTCCGACCCTATCGCAGAATGTGTGACCAGCATAAGCTTCCTCAGGAGACCTTAACCAGCCTCCTTATAGAGCAAGGCGAGTTCACCAGGACCACGTTTAGTAACCAAAATGTTACTGATAGAAATAGCAAGACAAAGAGCCAACAGAGACATGTTTATTCTACATAGCAACGTGCCAAAAACACACCCCTGCTCCCAGAAAAGGCAATGCGAACTCACAAACTTACATAGGATGGGGGGGGGGGGGGGGGGGGGGGGCTCATCTGGGCAATATTCAGAGAATATGGCATGGCACATCTTTTGGATACGTAGCCAGATTAAGAATTTAAGAAAGTGGTTTAAATTAGTCAAATGATCTGTGTGCAATCACGCCACAAGTGCCTGTGTAAAGGCATAAGGTACCATCCTTCGATGTCCTTTTGAGTCCACCACCAAACCCAATAGGTAGGCTATATGAAATACAGACTGCATCTTTGTGAAGTCTTGATTTCTTTTGAAAAGGTGATCAGATGCCAACGGCCAAGATGCCAATGGCCTAGAGCAACTCAAGCCTCAGCCCATATTAGGGCTGTCCCGACACCCCCAATATAAATATTCTTACTCGACTGAGTCTGTTCTTTCAACCACTCGATTGGATGAATGTTTTTATAAATCGAAACATCCTGTGTGCGTTTTAATCAAATCAATTATATGCAATAAGCTTGTCTGATGCTTTAAGCGCACCGTTTGCTGAAATAATTAAGACAAAATGACTAGAGGGAGCCTGGCCGCACTTAATTTGATTGTGTTGGGCTCAGACTAGCTGCACATTTTTTTATTGTTTTTTTACAGCGAGTGACTAGCACCCGTTGTCTCGCTCTCCTCTTTGCTGCAGCGACCACCACAGAACATCGGTGTTTATTGCACTGTCCGTGTTGCTGAAGCTGCAACATAATTAGGCTCCAGCCATTTGTTTAGGAAAAACATACCCTATTCCCTCAACTCTTGCTCTCTTTACGTGACATGTATGCATCACATTCACGTGACCAATAGCCTATCATAATCACATCAATAAATTGGTTATAACAAACTCCAAAACACACATGACAGCAAAATGATGCAGAGGACATGAAAAACCAACTCGAAATGGGGGAATGTTTACTGGTTGCTCAGGAGGTAAAGGGGAAGTCAGATGTGGGAATAAATTTGACTAGTTGTAGAAAATACTGGAGATGAGTAAAGAGCAAGCGCTGCGTGCATATTATGTGCCAAACAGATGCTGTTAGATTACACTAATTTTTTCAGACCTTTTGGAACAATGTAAACACTAAATCAATTATAAGCGTACCAGAGAGTGTTGTAAAGTTCAGTTTGTGAAGCCTTTATTAGAGCAAAGACTAAAAACAGTCGCATTCATTCGTGAATGCAATTTCCTACATGGAACGGTTATGTTTTATTGTTTACACTAATTATTCCTGGGACGCTTTATTTCATTTAACAAAAATGCAAATCAAGAATGACTTGTATGCTGTGTGACGACATGAACAAATGAATGATTGATGATACAGTAGCCTATATAAAAGCATTGAAATATAGACCTAAGTCAATTACGGCATTAAATAATAAACAGGATGCCATTTTAGGCCTGCAGCTTAATGGTTATACAAGGCTGCTTTACAATGACATTTATGATGATGATCATAATAAGATCTCTTACATAATATAACCATATACAATTTCAGTAGCACATCTTCCAGTGATGAACTGTGCCATCCCTACGGCCTCCACAATGCATTAGTCCACTCAGATAGGCGCGAATCAAAACAGGTGTCTTGTCGGCCAAACAATCAACAAGTCGACTAGGGGGGGGGGGGGAAATGAGCTCAGCCCGAGTCCATATTCTTTAAATGGAGTAATGCATTCCTTGCTTTTAAGACCGTTGAACTCAAATTCACTCTCCCCAAAACAGTGCTAAGATCAGTTTCTTATCCCAGATGAAATTCTAATTACTTTTCTTAAGTCTGCGATAATACAAGACCCCACAGCATTCGTGGCGCTGAATAAATATAAAAACCCGAGGCTACCTGCAAAAAGGATGAGCAGTAGCACTGTATACTACAAAAACGGAGAGAGTAAAAAGACATGAATAAATATCCTGCTGATAAATTATTCATTTGTGTAGCTTCCAGGGTTCCACATGAGTGGTCACAGTTAAAGCAGCCCCAGCATTCGTCCAAACAAGATACACCGGGGAAGCAAAGCGCCAGAGGACTTCCACAGGAGGAAGAGAAATCTGGAACGCACTACTGATTTGGCACAACTTAGAGGATACACACTGTACACATACTGGCTGCCAACACAGCATACCCTCTCCTCTCACTGTAGTACGAACACAACGGACAGACTCAGACGGGAAGTGCAAATCCAACTGTCCGAACTAAACAAAAAAACACCAACAGCACATACTTTAACTACACCACACACACACACACACAGTAGGGATTAATATTTTCCCAGAAAAATCGACCAAGTTTCAGAAGTACTCATTTAAAGCATTTAAAACCAAGATATGGTCAATATGCTAAGGTTCTTTCAAAATAAGATCGTCTCTGCGGCACATTGCCGGTGTTGTGCCGAAAGTCTCCTCCCTTTCAGAACCGCCCCTTCTTCTATCTTGGGACTGCAAGGCCTGGCACACTTCAGAAACATTTTGATAGCTCATGTTGACCAGTAGTGTGTGCCACAGAAAGTATTTGACTCTAGCCACAAAATTAAGGAAATTAGAAGGGGGCAGGGGGCGGGGGGGATTTCGGCAAGGCCATTTTCTTCTGCCTGCCTAAACCCCCCTCCCGTTTTCCTTGATTTTGTGGCAAGAGTCAAATACTTTGTGGCACACACTACTGGTCAACATGAGCTATCAAAATGGTTCTGAAGTGTGCCCGTGTGTATCCTCTACCAAAATTATTCTGAAGTGTGCCAGACCTTGCAGTTCCAAGATAGAAGGAGCAGGAAAATTTCAGCAGGCAAGGAAACTAGCAAGCAAGTCGCAGCCTTTTGCACACAATGCATATATATTTTTTTTATACTGTGTTATTGACTTGTTTATTGTTTACTCCATGTGTAACTGTGTTGTCTGTTCACACTGCTATGCTTTATCTTGGCCAGGTCGCAGTTGTAAATGAGAACTTGTTCTCAACAAGCCTACCTGGTTAAATAAAGGTGAAATAAATAAATTAAAAAATTAAAAAATGAACAATCGAGTCTGAGCGTTCACGCGAAAGGGGGGGGGGGGGGGATTCTGTCAGGGGGGAGATTTTCGGCACAACACCAGCTTGGCTGCTCCACTATGTAAAGATTTCACAGCAAGTGAAAACTGATATTTAGTAATGATAGAGGTCGACCGATTAATCGGAATGGGCGATTAATTAGGGCCGATTTCAAGTTTTCATAACAATCGGAAATCGGTATATTTGGGCGCCGATTTAAAAAAGTTTATACCTTTATTTAACTAGGCAAGTCAGTTAAGAACACATTATTTTCAATGACGGCCTAGGAATGGTGGGTTAACTGCCTTGTTCAGGGGCAGAACGACAGATTTTCACCTTGTCGGCTCGGGGGATCCAATCTTGCAACCTTACAGTTAACTAGTCCAACGGTCTAACCACCTGCCTCTCATTGCACTCCACGAGGAGCCTGCCTGTTACGCAAATGCAGTAGAAGCCAAGGTAAGTCGCTAGCTAGCATTAAACTTATCTTATAAAAAACAATCATTCATAATCACTAGTTATAACTACACATGGTTGATGATATTACTAGTTTATCTAGTGTGTCCTGCGTTGCATATAATCGATGCAACGCTGGGGGATGATTAAACAAAAGCGCATTTGCGGAAAAGGACAATCGGTGGACGACTGTACCTAACCATAAACACCAATGCCTTTCTTAAAATCAATACACAGAAGTATATATTTTTAAACCTGCATATTTAGCTAAAATAAATCCAGGTTAACAGGCAATATTAATCAGGTGAAATTGTCATTTCTCTTCCGTTCATTGCACGCTGTCAGGGTATATGCAACAGTTGGGCAGCCTGGCTCATTGCGAACGAATATTTGCCAGAATTTTACGTAATTATGACATAACATTGAAGGTTGTGCAATGTAACAAGAATATTTAGATTTAGGGATGCCACCCTTTCGGTATTTTATCTAACGGCTCCGTATTTCACTGAAATAAACGTTTTGTTTTCGAAATGATAGTTTTCAGATTCGACCATATTAATGACCAAAGGCTCGTATTTCTGTGTGTTATTATGTTATAATTAAGTCTATGATTTGATGGAGCAGTCTGACTGGTAGGCAGCACTAGGCTCGCAAGCATTCATTCAAACAGCACTTTCGTGCATTTTGCCAGCAGCTCTTCGCAAGCACAGCGCTGTTTTGACTTCAAGCCTATCAGCCTAATGGCTGGTGTGAAATGGCTAGCTAGTTAGCTAGGGTGTGCGCTAATAGCGTTTCTAACGTCACTCTCACTCTGAGACTTGGAGTAGTTATTCCCATTGCTCTGCAGGGGCCGCGGCTTTTGTGGAGCAATGGGTAACGCTGTTTCGAGTGTGGCTGTTGTCGATGTGTTCCTGGTTCGAGCCCAGGTAGGGGCGAGGAGAGGGATAGAAGCTATACTGTTCCACTGGCAATACTATAGTGCCTATAAGAACATCCAATAGTCAAAGGTATATGAAATACAAACGGTAGAGAGAAATAGTCCTATAAATACTATATTAACTACAACCTAAAACGTCTTACCTTGGAATATTGAAGTCTCGTGTTGAAAAGGATACACCAACTTTCATATTTTCTCATGTTCTGAGCAAGGAACCCAAACGTTAGCTTTTTTACATGGCACATATTGCACATTTACTTCTCCAACACTTTGTTTTTGCATTATTTAAACCAAATTGAACATGTTTCATTATTTATTTGAGGCTAAATTGATTTTTATTTATGTATTATATTAAGTTAAAATAAAATAAGTGTTCATTCGGTATTGTTGTAATTGTCATTATTACAAATAAATACATTTTTTATTTTCTATAAAATCGTCCGATTAATCGGTATCCGCTTTTTTTTGGTCCTCCAATAATTGGTATCGGCGTTGAAAAAAAATCATAAATCGGTCGACCTCTAAATGATAGAGTAACTTTGATTACCAATGACATTGTTGTGAACTACGAAACAGGCCGTTCATAAATTCCCAGCATTATCATGTTCCTCCATTAATTCAGCACATTTCAGCAGTAGGCCTAGGCTACCTCGACACAGAGCGCACCCGGATCGTACAAACTTTGTATCGGCAGTCAAACAAAAGTCAAATGACCAAAGTTGCTAAGCTTGCTAGATAACCAACAAATGACAGAATCTCCAAGTTGGCAAAATCGAGTTGATACCACAGATAGCAGACCAGCTCATAAATAACAGGAAAATTGAGAGTAAATTGTTTAAATATCAAGGCATCTTAACGTGGACCATCTGTTTAAAAAAATATATATATCCATAGCCACTCTCATACCATTTGTTGATAACACATTCTCTACCGAATCTCTCATATGGGCAGCAAAAGGAAACAGCGAAGAGAAGCAGGTGAAATGTTAGAGGTATTTTGACATGCATAGGCGAGACGTGCTTTGATAATGCCACATATGGATCACAGAATAAAGTTAGGAGTCACGATTTTGGGTTTCAGTGGGATTGGGGTAACAGGAATAGATAAAGCCAATAGATAAATAAAACACTTGATTTAAGGCTACATGATTGCATGCTACATTGTTCTGATCGGTGATAGCTAAATTTGTTTGCTCATCGATCACTTATCCATCCAGAGATCAATTAACTAATAGACAGAGATAGAGATTCCGTGAAACAAAATCACATTGATTGACTATCAGACAAGTCACAGGCTTTGGGTCTGAAGTAGGACAGTTTACTATGTGAGTGAAGCACAAAATCCACTTGCGCAACATGCTCGCAAAATGTTCTGATCAGCTAATATGAGCAAACTAGAAGAGAGACTAGCACTCACTTCAAATTTAGCTAACATTTTCCCAGCCTAATTGTTACCAAACATCCAAACAGAGATTCAGTGACAACAACAATCGGACATTTATCTCGACGAGTCCTCCACGCTCGCCTCAGAGCAGCGCTATCCCAATGAAAATGATGCTGAAATTAGAATTGCTTACAATTAGTACAATGGTTGCATTTTACTTTGCATTACATACACCTTGATACATATCAGTTAAAACACAACCAGTAGGTCAAAGAGCCAGACCAACATGATACAAACACGTCTACAGACGTCATAAAGACGTCAGTGAAAACTCAATTGAGACAGACAAACAAACACGCACCTAAGAGTGATCGTATTTGAAACACAAAACACACCCATGAACATAGAAAGCAAGTGGGAGGGGTGGCAAACATGCATGAACAACTTTGGGATTTGATTCAAACGGTATGAAAAGAAGCGAGACACTGACTCGGGGAATAAAACACTATGTGAAAGGCTGTTAGTCACAGTTTTGCTACCAGTCTAAAAGGGCATAAAGATGCACTGCTGCATTAAAAAGGATCACTAATCCCCCCCAGATAAAAACGAGCAGCTTCGTCAAAACCTTGAAACCCGAATTAAAAGACTTGTTAAATTCCGGTGTCACTGTGCCTATGGCTCTACAACGTCCCGTCCCCCGACCTCCCTCCTGCTCTCACCTTGAGAGAACGTGGAGTCTAGCAAGCAAAAGCGTCAAGACAAACAAGAAAGCAGAAGCTCTGGAAACAAAGTGCTGCCGTGTCACAACTTCCTGTGGAAATAAACATTCAAACCTTGGGAATAACACCTGCCGAGCAGCTAACCGGAGTAAGACGCGCAAGCGGCGGATTCCCAGGACAGGCCTTGAGTCGCTTTGATCCCAAAGATACGGTTGACTAAAACAAAACACTGCAAACCAGGATACAGTTTCAAAATACTGTACAAGCAACAATTACCGTCGGCATCAGTTTACCAGACGAGGTAAAAATCTGTCGTTCTGCCCGTGAACAAGGCAGTTAAACCCACTGTTCCCCGGTAGGCCGTCACTGTAAATAAGAATTTGTTCTTAACTGGACTTGCCTAGTTAAATAAAAAAGGTGGGGGGGGGGGAAAAATGACAGATGAAAAACCACAAAATCGCTAGGTCACAAAACACAGAGTTTAAAATGGTGGGAAACTGTCCTCTCTCAGGCTGTGGGGCCACCTCTGAGTCACTCAACAGAAATGCAACCTCAAATGACTTTCACAAAGAAACCTAATGGAAGAAATGCCTTCATTACCTTCCCATGAAGGCATTTGGCTTACTTCTGCGTTTGCACTAATTGGTAAACGGCCAGGCCAGATTCCATATGTATAGCGGATTAAGTTTGCAGAGCTTAAAATGATTTTAAAAAGAAAACGCCCGTTTTGAATCCCCTTAACTGAAAAGGAGGCCATGTAGGAACTTGTGAATAAACAGAGAAACAAACTGCAAAGTACAAAAAAATCTGCCCTGATAGACAAAATAATTTAATATTCTCCCCATCCATGCTTGGCATACAGTCTCCTCCATAAGACCAGGTGCCGCCCACTACATCCACCACCCCCTCAGTGTTGGGTTGGCTGGTGATCCGTGAAGTGTCATGAGATTCCACCAAATGAGAGGGGGGGAGGTTGCTGGAGTGTCTGAGCAGCCATTGTTGCCGGCATCCAGGGTTCAAAAGGGGGGGAAAAAAGTCATGAGAGAGCAGCCTCAAGTAATGATTGGCTAAGAGGAGAGATCTTAGGGGGGAGGGACGTGGGACTGGACTTTCGGTGCTCAGAGCCTTGAGGAGAGGTTTGGAATGAGGGGGGGGGGCAGAGCAGCCATATGGGGGGCTGTCGTCGTCAACAAGGCACAGGCGGTGGCTAATGAACCAGAGCAAACTTTCACACAACAGGGCCCCTTCTAAGCGCCCAGGGCAGCAGAGCCTTCACACCCACAAAGGGGAAGTCATACTAACCCATAAAGTACAAGCTAGGAGGACAAGCCAGACAACCCTCTACCACCACTTCAGCAAAACACTGATGGCCAGGCTCCTACTTTCTACCAAACACGTCAACATTCAGGAACATAATGCTTTTTTTTTTTAAATTTTAAAGGCACCCCCCTTTCACAAATTACTATTTGAATATGAATACAGTGGAGAGAGGCATTTGTTTTCACTCTCGTGGTGGTGAAAGGGGTCAGTGTATTGAGGCCAGACGGTGACGTAAACTATCTGCCGTTCTATTGAAGTACTGACACGAGGTGGTGTTACATTTCTCCTGGGGCCATCAAATGTGCCTTTCCTGCTGTAAAACTACCCCCTGGTGCTGTAACGCCCTGAGGGAGGACAGTCAGGGAGCAAAAAGCTAGTTACCCTAGGCTCCAGTTCCTGGCCAGTGTCCAGAACAGAAGTAGGTCATGGTTATTGCCTGCACGCTGACGAGATGGGGTCGGTCATGGGTTTCAAAAGCCGGGTGGGTCACAGAGAGTCATTTCGGGAAGAGCGACGAATCCCTGAGATGCCTCACCCATAGCCCACCTCACTCACAGCACCAATTGAGTCCATGTAGGCTAACAAGCATGCAACCACAGCCTATTCACACTGACCGTAAAACGTGTGCCAACTGGGCTAGTTTGAGCAGCCTAACAGTAGGAGATCCCTGAGAAGACAATAAAACAACATTAGATTACAGGAAGTGCTTTATGGAATATCATATTTCTTAATATCCTTTAAACTGAGTGGATAGCCTGTTAACTTACCCCAAGCTGACAAGGTACAAATCTGTCATTCTGCCACTGAACAAGGCAGTTAACCCACTCTTCCTAGGCCATCATTGACAATAAGAAGTTGTTCTTAACTGACTTGCATAGTTAAATAAAAAGGTAAAATAAAAAAATACCTGCCTAACTCATCACTTTAGTGGATGGAGGGAGTAGGGGGGGAAGAGATGATTTTACCACTGTACCCCTCCCACTTATTAATTCATGCCTCCCAAGCATTCCAGGAACAAAAAGACTTTCGTTTCCCACCTTGTCATTTTGTACTTTCAGTTACTGCTGCGTGATTTGCCTCCGGTTTTGGAGAAACGGTGGGTTCTTAAATGGAGGAAATTATCCACAGGGGGCAGCCCCGGCACTCCCCTAATGCCCAGATCGATTTTCATTCGGAGTGAAACACTCCCGATTGATCAATCCCTCTCCACCACTAGCCAAGCGGAGGTGGCTGGACTGGGACTGAGCCAGTAAAGCCCAGCTCGGTCGGACTTGCTCAGTTTCGTCCCACCTGGTCTCTCAGCTGCCGCGGGCCAAGAGCCACGTCGTCATGGTAATCCCCGTGGTGACTGTGGGCCGCCAAGGCACAGACAGAGTTCACAACCCATCCTCGCTCCGCACACACCACAGAGGTGTGCAGACACACAAAACACAGATGCAAAGCAGACCGACATATCAGCATGATCAGGAGCAACCCCCACAGAGTTGGGGCCGACGATCATAGAGTACAAAGCCTCGACAACTGAGATTCTGATTGCGAGGGAACCATAAACATGTCGAGGAGAAATTGGATGAATAGATTGACAGATGAGATCAAAAATGTCCACGCCGGTGTAGGCTAGACTACATCTTCCATGGAAATAATCAAACAGCGCTAATTAGGGGAAACTAGCATTCCCCGCTAATTTCCTGCTGGTCATTAGCATATTTTGGTGTGATCATGGCCCAGTGCTTTATTTAAGTGAGAGGAGGACGATGAAATATTCATGATGTATTAATCTGACAAGAGTAAGCAAACAACGGCGAACCGGGGAGCATGACCCACCCCCCCACCCCCCCCCCCCGAGTATCAGGCCGTGGCATGCAGCAAATTACATGTTCTGTGTTAACCTCGAGTGCCACATCCACTCTACTATCATGCCAAGATCTGTCCAGAGAATAACTGCCATCGACGTGTGAAAATGGTATTCATAATGCTATTTTAAACATGATAAGACGGGGATGCCGTCTTTGCTTGGCCAGGTTTGCTAATACATCTCTGGCACCGTGTCAACAAAATGCCACGCTCTGCGTCGTAAAGGAGGAAATGGAAATATGGCAGCAAGCCACCGCCGCCCCAAATCACATCAGTGTTTCCATTTCATTTTGATCGCACAGAATGAACGAGAGAGAGAGAGAGAGAGAGCAACGCAGCATGGCCAGCCCCCTCCTCTTCAAGAGGATTTACTCAAGTGGGAACATTCCTGCTGATGACGCAGTTGCGAAAATGAAAATGCACCATCCCGCCGACCCATCCCTCGGCCTGATATTGCAGCCTTGGGGGGGCTTCATAGAGGAAAGAACACAGACACATAAAATACACACGTACATTGGGTAACTCTTAGACGTGCAGTGCTCACTCAAAAACACTCTGGCTCTCATAAAAACACCCCCCTTCAACGGAGTGGAGGAGTCCCCGGAGTGACCTTGAGATGTGGCGGCCTGCTAGTGAAGTGGCTAAAGTACAAAGTCAATACCGGCCGACTAAACTGGTTAACTATTAAATGGGGGATCATGATCTAGCCGTCTGCTGGGAAAGTTGTAAGGAGGAAGAAACAAGTAATACGCAGCAAAACTCAAGAGAGGAGGCATGTTGGAAAGTTGGGACAGATTTCACAGTTTATGATAGAGTACTCTGATATAGGCTGTAATGTAACTAGCAGCACAGACACGGAGTACACCCAACATTAGGAACACCTTCCTAATACAGAGTTGCACCCCCTCCGTTTGCCCTCAGATCAGCCTCAATTCGCCGGGGCATGGACTCCACAAGGCGTCGAAAGCGTTCCACAGGGACGCTGGCCCATGTTGGCTCCACTGCTTCCCACAGTTGTGTCAAGTTGGCTGGGTGTCATTTGGGGTGGTGGACCATTGGTGAGACACACAGGAAACGGTTGATTGTTACAGTTCTTGACACAAACTGGTGTGGCTGGCACATACTACTCTGTAGCGGTGCGTGGGTGACAATCTACCGGGGAAGCCAAGCCAATAGAAAAACCATATTACAACCTGTTGTGATAATTGCGGTTTTTGCTCTACAACCCATTCGTTCAGACACCAATGTGAGACACCATAATGACGTGACCAAAAACAAAAAAGAAGACAGTCACAGTGGCGGAATAAATTCAACTACACGCGCGTTTGTTTCATCACAAAACCAGAGAACATCTGTCTGGGGAAGTCCACAAGCAAATATTGCATGTAACAGTTCCATGACCTGCAGCATGGTCAAGCAAGTCCATGTTTGTCCGTTTACTAAAACTACTGATTTAGAACCACAGAGAGTTACCACAAGTCAGCACAAAGACAACAGGAGCACCCACTCTGATATTCCAGCACCATTTCAACTTAAAACATCAAATCAACAAGGCAATTTTCTTAGTTTAATACACTGAAAACAATGTAGTCATGTGGCTGTCCATGGTACTGATTTGTGTCCGTCTGTGTGCAAGTTTTTAAAAAGATTTTAACTTAACTACTTGTAGACTAGTTGAACACCAATGCTATCCTCCTCTCTTTCATGATGGCAAAACAGTATATGGCTGTCATACAGTACACTTGGTTTTCATTGGCTACCTAGCTAAAATGTTTGCTAGCCTAACTTCCTCACATGGGCAACAATGAACCAGCTAAGATGGCTAGCTAGTTAATGTAGGCTTACATCTAGGCTACATATTGAACTTCAATCTGCCCAGGCCAGTGGCACAATATATGCATTTATGGTAAGTTCAGAATCAATCATAATCATTGGCCTGTACAGAGAATTAAGTCAAAACCACACGTCCAAATTCACATCTCCATCCGTGGCTTGGGAAAAGGCCAATTTAGCAAGCCAGCTACTGCAGGACATCAACAAAATGGGTACCAGAAAACAGACACATTTGTCTGACAATGATGTTTTGCTTAGGATGTTGTTTGATTGGTGTGAAGCCAAATCCAAAACTGGTCTCCCTTTCGGGGTGTTTTGCTGCACCAGGACAACCCACTGTTGACCTCAGCTCAAATTATTTATTATTATTTTTTTATATCAAGGTAGGCCAGATGCTTTCTGGCATTAATCAACTGCTACAGCTCTTTCATTCCAGACAGCATCAGATACATGGGCTACACATACTGAGACAGAGTTTCTGTTTCCACTCACTCGGATGATTTCTCCGGTGAGTTTCAGCCACCTGCGAATTGACCGAAAAATTCTGAAAAAAGACTAAAGAGAAAAATAATGTTTACTTGTCATCCATGAAGACACACCAATGCTACTACCATACCCCATTCAAAGGCACTGAAAATTATCATCTTACCCATTCACCTTCTGAATGGCACACTAAGACAATCCATGTCTCAATTGTCAAGGCTTAAAAATCCTTCAACAGTGTCCGGGGCTACCAGGCACTGCCTGTGTGTGAACATGTGTTTTAAAAGCCTTCCCATATCTGCTGCTCCTGCCACATTCCTCTTAGAGGCTGAAAGGTCAGAGGTCAAGAGTGGAAAAAGGTTGAGATGAGGCACCACGTTGACAGCTCCATCGTTTTACAGCTCTATGGACAGAGAATATCTAAAAAAAATATATATACACCACTGATTGTGAGAGACACTCTGGCTGTGAACGCAGCCCATAGAGTACGCACCAGCCCAAGCCACGTCAGTGCTAACCTGAGCAGTCGAGAGAAAATTACCTGGAATTTAGATAATGGGTGACATTTCTACAGGTGACACGAGCCAAAAGCATCACTCTGGGAGAAGAGCAGATTGCAAGGGCAGATAAAGGGGAGAAAGATGACAAAATGGACCAGCACTTACGTGTGGGGATGTTGTTAAAGCATATTTGCAATTGGCGGTGTGTCATAGGGCAGCGTGTTCTCATTCCAGTGAGTTTCCGTTCATGAAAAGTTCAGTTTTAGTTAGATTTCCCTTTGACCAAACTAGGCCTATAGATAGAATGCGTCCCAACTGGCACCCTATTCCCTGCATTACTTTAGGCCTTGGTCAAGACAAAGTAGTGCACTATATAGGGAATAGGGTGCCATTTGGGACGTAGGGCTAGTTATGGCCCCTCACAAGTGTCTGGATATATTTAGTCTTCAATGTAGTACGGTTTTATCCAATCTCTGACTTCCCTGAACTTTTAAACAGTAACATCATTGGCCTAAAGTATGAGGGGGGGGGCCTAAACGCAGCCTAAAACACAGCCTAAAACAAACCCGCATCACTCTCAGAGAAATAAACTTGGCAATGCGCTTACGATTAGTATAAACTTCCATGACAAAGTTTCCTATCATGGTTACAATGGGATACCTGTCCTTTGGGTGATTTGACTTAAACTGGCATCATTGCGACCCAACATGAGATGTGGTCTCCACGATCAGTGAGAATACGCAAAGCACAACCCTAGCCTACTATCAAAGTAATATGGCCATGACGATGAAAATGATTTGGGATGCAGGCCAGGCCTACCCAGGCCAGATTACATTAACAGCAATACACAACAGAATTCCAACTGACTTGGCTAATAAGTCTAGGCCTAATAAATATTGTGCTTATTCATTATACATGGGAGTTTATAGCAGTGTGATGCAAGGTCACACACACTCCCACAGTGCACATTGCTTTATTCTGTTAAAGTATACTGCAAATAAAACGCTTCAGTACATATCCTCGTTTGGCTACGATATCAGTGAAGTGGGTTCAATTCTTGTGTACGAGGGGGCGGTGTCCGGGGTGATTTAGGCAGACCCTGGGAAAGGTAATTGACAGGCTGGCTGCAGACCTTTTTTTTGTTCACGCTTGAAAGGGAGCGAGGTTAGGGGGGGGTAGGCCAGGAAGGGAATCATAAACCATTGCAGTCCCTGAGAATGGCAGTCAATGGCTTTGTGTGCCAATAAAATGAGTTCACAATCTGCTCACAAAACACACACCATACCGCACGCCATGGAGACCCTTAAGGATGCAGGCAAGGGTGCCCAGTTTTGGAATGGTAAAGGACACCCATTGTAAACTCTAATGGAGACCAACGGTGGTCACTGTTCATGTACACAGTGGTAATATGACCAAAACCACACTTTTGTGTTTTAATCCGTCAACACATTACTTACTTGTCATATTCTGCGTTGTCCTTTTCACAGCGTGCGTCCTTGTGTTTCTGCCAATCCTTGCCGTGTTTGCAGGTGGTGAGGAGCACCACGTCCTCCTGGTTATGGACATGATATAAGGCATTCCTCGTGTCTGACCCTATCCCTGTAAGGTATCGCTTCCCCTTAAACACGAGCATGTATTTCCTGAAAGGTGGGATGGAGTTGTACTTTAGGTACCCCCTGTCCCCTCCGGTCCTAGGGTGCTCCTTGGAGAACAGCGGGATGGACACGTCAAAGTTGGGCCTGAAGATCTCGGTACTGATGCTGGCCTTGGCCAACATGGCCTGGCCTATGTCGAAACCTAGGTCTTCCGTGTAGTCCGGCCATGTCCCAGAGTACAAGTTAAATATGAGGTGGTTTCTGCCGTTGTTCCAGAGATGAAGGTTCTGGACCTTGGTTTTGAGATTGTGCACGTACTGCGGAGACAGCGAGTCCCGGTCCAGGGTGTCCAAGCTCAGGATGAATAGACAAGCTTGACCCGGGTCAGTGGTGTAGAACCTGGATCCCTCAACAATCGACAAAATATTCTGGTAACTTTCGGAGATTTTCTCCCCTTTCTGCTGGGGGTAGACATACACTTTGAAATCGTTCCTTTTGCATGCTGAGAAATCAAAGCACGAATCCATGCGACATCTTTTGCCTTTGTACACACTTGTGTTAACGTCCCTCTTTTGCCTTGGCGATATGTGAATGTTGTATTCCTCGGTGTCCGGTTGATCCCAGAGTAGGAATTGTTGTAAAGGGTCCGAGAAGTGTGGCCACGGCTGGTCGGGGCGATATCCATTATGGCTCCGGTCATGCCGGTTCCTGCCCGAAGATGGAAGTTGTACACCTCCAAAGTAGAACAGTAGAACTAGACATGTACCGGCAGAGAGCAGGATTAAATATCGTTTTTTGGCCTGCATGTGTCCTACGAATAGGGGCAAGTTGTTTACAAATAAATTCGAAGTGGCCAGAAGTTAGGCTCTCACCACTTCCAACTGCACCCCTCTGCCATCTTCCAGCCCGCAAAGATTTCAAACTCGTGTCTTCCCACTTCTTCGTATTCCGTGCCCCAATCCAGCGATTGATCCAGAGCATGTGGGCGATTTTAAATGCGTTTTCTCCCCCTTCTAGCTAGTTTTACCATTTCACTCCCTCGACCAAGTAAAAACAAATCAGATATCCTACGCTCTCTGCCCCTCTCGCTCCCTCCCTCATACAGCCAAGCTGTATTCAAATGCTAAACTGCGCCCGGTTAGAGGTGCCCGAAGCCTTTTTATTAGCTCTTTACCCTGCGAGAGTAGCGGCAGGGGTTCGTGAGGTTCCCTGCCTTGGCCAACACAGAAAAGGTATCCCACGTCTGAGATGTAAAAGTCGTTAACACGCCGGCTGGGATTTAAAGCAGTCGGTGTGGCGGGTTTAGATCCAGAGGTCTCGGAGTAGAATTCGTCTTGTTCCTCGCGCTTTCTAAAGCGATATTTCACTCCATGGTTCCATAAACGAACGAGTAAAGCGTAGTAGAACAAGAGCGGTTCATCAGTGCAAATGTAGCCCCACAAATCCCTGCATTTCTCTTATGTTTTAATCTCCCGACAGACCTCATACACGCAACAAAAAAAATAATCTCATCGGAGAATAGGGCCTGATATAAACGAAGAAACGGACGCAACGATCTCAGACAGTACTTACAGTTACAATGTGACTTCGCAAATGCATTGAAATTGTTACCGATATGGGATTCCTTGATCCTAGTGTCCAATTACCAAACACTCAATTGTTCCGATTCTTACTCTGTAATGTTCCAATCCCGACACGATGGAAGCAGATTTGACGTCCCATCAGTGTGTATACGCTTTTCTCATTGGTCTATCCTTGGGACCGGAAAAGGCAGTGCTTCGAATGCACCCATTCACAACTGCAGCGCTCTCGCCGAAGAATTTAAAGCGCGAGTAAAAATATCGAAAACTATCGAACACTTTGCGCAATAAGTATATATATATATATATATTGTTTTTCCATATTATATTGCAAGTAATTATTATAAACTGTCACCACTGTCTTGAAATAACTAGTTTGATGTTATTTCCTGTAGTAGAGGTTGACGCTGTGGCCAAGACCCAGTGTTGCTTTAGTGTGCAAACAAAATTACGGTAACCAAACGTGAGTGCCCTACGGTAACGTTTACACAGCACAAATTGATGGTTCAGGAGTGAGTGAAAGTGTAGACCTATAGGTTGATCAGACATAATACATCTAAAGATTTTCACAAACATATAAAACATTTTTTATTTAAAACTATAAATGTGCAGAGCCGAAAAAGATAGTTTCACACAAACCAAAGTGCCCTGACTAATGACAAAGATTAATAGCTCCAAATCGCTCGAGGAGGCACACCATGCCTCATAATCTACACAGCTGCCATTTTGTGGAACAACACTCAGGCTGGGTGAAGGGGCCATCCTCGTTTTTTTATGGCTAATTAGTTTAGGAAGAAGGGGGGTGGTAATTAAACATGACCAATGAGAGGGACCGGCTGGGAGCTGGGCCAGAATCCTGGGGGTTAGCCAGCCTCAGTTTTACCCTTTTCATACTGCGGTGCCGAGTCCGACCTGAACCATACCGTGCTGGCAAAAAAATGTTTTTTGCACATTCGCCTGATTCACAATATTGTGCCAACCTGAACCATACTGTACTGGCTCAGATATTTCCTCTTCTCATGGTCTTTTCCAGCTTGGTTCCATAAATTATGGATGGGTGGAACCTGTACCCAGGCCAGTTCAATACAGCTCAGCTTAGTTCGGCTCGGCTCAGTAGTGTAAATAGTGTGCCGTTGAGACAAAGCCTCCTTTAGGCCCCCAACACCAGCCACCTTTAGGGCCATAGGGACCCCTTCATTTACCTTTGAAAGTAATTGTGCCCCTCGTGCTAATCGTGGCAATCACTTGCTGGCAATTACATTTAATTTAATCACCAATTAATTGCTGTTATAATTTATACCTAATCTGACCCACTTTTCCTACATGGTGTTACATGAGATTTTTTATTTTATTGAATCCTTATTTAACTAGGCAAGTCAGTTAAGAACAAATTATTATTTACAATGACTGGCTACACCGGCCAAACCCGGACGAGGCTGGGCCAATTGTGCGCCGCCCTATGGGACTCCCAATCACGGCCGGTTGTGATACAGCCTGGAATCGAACAAGGATGTCTGAAGTGACACCTCTAGCACGGAGATACAGTGCCTTAGACCCCTGCGTCACTCGGGAGCCCCACTCGGGAGCTAAACGAACCAACTCCAGACAGGGCACCTCTGGTTGGTTGAGAACAGCTAGATTACCTGAAGGATTGCTATGGTATACAGATGAGCTGTTTGTGAAGCAGCACTTCCTCCCCGCATCGGCAGGCGACTGTGATAAAGGCCACGGTAAATTAGGGCGGCGGTAAACAAATACCCACGGCTGGGAAGGTAATCCCAGGGTTCAGGGAGTTCTAGGCAGATGGAAGACAAAACAGCCTTTGAGAGTGCAGATCGGGCACAGATAACTCCCCTTAGGATGATGTAACGAGCTCGAGTGCTCCAGGAGGCTGGAGACGCAGATAGACCTGGATAAAGGATGTGTGTGTGTGTGTCTGTGTGTGTGAGCACGCAGTGTGTGTGTGTGTGTGTGTGTGTGTGAGCACAAAAACAGACAAACACAACAGGGCCGTGTAACCCAACCTCAAAATCCCAACACACCCTCATTGGGAACCAAAACACAGCAGGCCAGGATTTGTTGTGGGGGGGTGGGGTGGGGGGGGACAATAAAGGGTCTGCAAACCTAATAGAGGTCACTTTGTACAGACAGGGTGAGGGAGAGGCTCATAAAAACATGGAATTGAGTTATATTGATGTAATCTCCTATTCATGGTCTCCTTGGGAGTGTGTTCTACTGTACACAATGTTTATCCCTGGCATTGTTGTGATGGGGTTTAGGATACATTACACCTGTTCAAATATTCACTCCACATCCATTGTCTTGTCCCCGACGTGTTCTAATCATTTCTCAAGGATGATATCTGCAAACTTGGAGAGGTGAAAAGTTCGGAGGAGAAATATCAACTTAATCTAATAGAATCCCGGTCATTTAAATCCTTGAGGGCTCAACATCCCGATGCAATAAACATTGGTGGTAGACTTTCCCAAAGACAATAGACATCTCACAACAACGCCTAAAAAGGCCAGAGGACTTTTCAGTAAGTCATATAGTACAGTAGCATTGTACAGGCACAGTGCGACTCATGTAGCTACGGCTACTGAGTGGGAGTTAGTGTGGTCTTGGAAGTTGTGTTCTCCTTCTCTCACGCTCACGGAATACCTCTAGGCGAATGAATGTTAAGTTGGGGTTCCCAGCCTTTTCAAATGCTGCTCAGAGCTTGGTGTGTGGGATGCTATAGCAATCTTCCTCCTTTTTATTTATTTATTTCAAATGACCTTTAGACTGCAGTAGCAGGGATTTCTTTAGGCAAAGTGAGGGTTTAAATGTTCTGGGATGTGGGAGGAGGACGGTCATCGTTTGCAGGGCTCAAAGCGAGCTGGGGCCGAAACGCTGAAATTTCATCTGGAATTCTACTGGGACGCCAAGGCAGCAAATGAACTGGAGCAGGTTAGATGTGGTGATAGGTTTTTGTCCTCATTAAAAATCCCTGCCGCTGACTCCTGAACCACTCATTTGTATTCCACTGCAATTTATCCGAGGCGGATTTTGATTTGGGATTTGGGTGATATTGAAGCCGAGAGAATACTTTTTTTTTTGTTCCTCGCAGAGTTTCTCATAAAAAAAAAAGCCTGCAGGAGGTACTTTACATATGGCATTGTTTTAAACTCCATGATTATAGAAAGAATCTCTTATTTTCAGTTGAGTGGCTTAGGAAAGAAGAAACAACAGAAACTCAAAGAGTTTGGAGATCCTTAGATGATGAAGAGTGTCAAATAACAACCTAACGGAGACTTACCACATCAAATATGACTATCACACAAGTAACTGCAGAACCGAATCATCACAAGTGTCAGTTTCATTAAAACTCTATATACTATTTTATTTAAATAAAATAACAGCACTGATTTCAACAATTTGAAATACGCTGATGTTGCAGAAGTGGATGGGTACTACAGTGCATGATGATTTGCGTGTGTTCAAAGCAATGTAGCTAATTCCCATTAGGGATTCCCACTGCATGCTAATCCACTTAATGTACAATTATCCATGCAAACCACAAGTGCATAGAATAATAAACAGACTTTACTAATCCCACTGATACTGTGTGTAAATAATATAGAACACAGACCATGTCAGCACACTATTCATAGTGAAACCAATCTCTCTCACACACACACACACACACACACACACACACACACACACACACACACGCCCTTGCGTATGCATGAACGCACATATACAGTGCATTCGGAAGGTATTCAAACCCCTTCCCCTTTTCCACATTTTGTTACGTTCCAGCCTTATTCTAAAATGGATTAAATTAAATGTTTTCCTTATCATTCTACACACAATAACCCATAATGGCAAAGTGAAAACTGTTTATTAGAAATTTTAGCAAATGTATAAAAAAAAAACGAAATACCTTAATAACATGAGTATTCAGACCCTTTGCTATGAGACTCGAAATTGTGCTCAGGTGCATCTTGTTTCCATCGATCATCCTTCAGATGTTTCTACAACTTGATTGGAGTCCACCTGTGGAAAATTCAATTGATTGGACATGATTTGGAAAGGTACACACCTGTCGATATAAGGTCCCACAGTTGACAGTGCATGTCAGAACAAAAACCAAGCCGCGAGGTCGAAGGAATTGTCCGTAGAGCTTCAAGACAGGATTGTGTCGGCACAGATCTGGGAAGGGTACTAAAAAATGTCTGCAGCATTGAAGGTCCCCAAGAGCACAGTGGCCTCCATCATTCTTAAATGGAAGAAGCTTGGAACCAGCAAGACTCTTCCTAGAGCTGGCAGCCCGGCCATACTGACCAATCGTGGGAGAAGGGCCTTGGTCAGGGAGGTGACCAAGAACCCAATGGTCACTCTGACAGAGTTACTCTGTGGAAATGGGAGAACCTTCCAGAAGGACAACCATCTCTGCAGCACTCCACCAATCAGGCCTTTATGGTAGAGTGGCCAGACGGAAACCACTCCTCAGTAAAAGGCACATGACAGCCTGCTTGGAGTTTGTCAGGCATCTAAAGGACTCTCAGACCATGAACAACTAGATTCTCTGGTCTGATGAAACAAAGGTTGAACTCTTTGGCCTGAATGCCAAGCGCCACATCTGGAGGAAACCAGGCCCCACCACTACGGTGAAGCATGGTAGTGGCAGCATCATGCTGTGGGGATGTTTATCAGCAGCAGGGACTGGGAGACTAGTCAGCATCAAGGGAAACATGAGCGGGGCAAGTACAGAGAGACCCTTGATAAAAACCTGCTCCAGAGTGCTCAGGACCACAGACTGGGGCGAAGGTTCACCTTCCAATAGGACGACGACCCTAAGCACACAGTCAAGACAACGCAGGAGTGGGTTCGGGACAAGTTTCTGAATGTCCTTGAGTGGCCCAGCCAGAGCCCGGACTTGAACCCAAACTAACATCTCTTGAGAGACCAAACAATGGCTGTGCAGCGATGCTTCCCATTCAACCCGAGAGAGCTTGAGAGGATATGCAGAGAAGAATGGGAGAAACTCCCCAAATGCAGGTGTGCCAAGCTTGTAGCGTCATACCCAAGGAGACGCAAATTTGTAATCGTTGCCAAAGGTTATTCAACAAAGTACTGAGTAAAGGGTCTAAATACTTACATAAATGTGATATTTCAGTTTTTATTTATTATTAGGTATTGTGTGTAGATGGATATTTAATCAATTTTAAAATAAAGCTGTAACATAACGTGAAAAGTCAAGGGGTCACAATACTTTCCGAATGCACTGTGCAGTACACACACGGTATATTCCATCCACATACACACAATCTCTTCCTGTCTTTTTCTTTGAAGAGATGCAGGGGAAAAGCCCTCCATTGCTGTGTGACTTAGTGTATTAACTCCACTGCCAAACATCTAAGCAGGCTTTTCTCACCCCTTTGAACTGCCTCATGCCAGATCCTCCATTTCCCTCTTCCAATCTGCTTGGATGGAAGCAGAGAGCTGGATGCAGTCCTTACCATGATTCTTTGCTGGAAAGATACTCCTAACACTGTGAGGAAATAGTCTCTCTTTCTCTCACCCTTTTTCTTGTTTTACCCATTTTAATGACTTCTTGTTCTAATTTTAGACAGCTCCAGGAAGAGCAAGATATAGTGTTAAAGAGACGTGAGAGAGATGGGGTGAGTCAGTGAGAAAGAGAACTTACAGTATGTGCTTTGATGCTGTCAGTATATAGCACATACCACTGATTACTCATAGTCAAATAGACATGGCTCAATTTCTCACCAGTGATGTAAAATTAATCAGAAATCCATTTCATAAAGCACATAAAGAAATCAATTTTCGAACAGAGTAAGAGAACCATTTTCTAACGTAGAAACACTGCGGGGATAGATCAAAGACCCACCCCTCATAGTCCCCTCGCAGGAGAACGAGGAATGCAGGCAGCTGGGTTGATGGAGGAGAAATGACACACAAAAGGTCAAAATGACAAGTGAGGACATGTCAGACTATTCACATGACTTGACAGTACTGGGTTAATTATGAATGTCCTGTTGCGTTAGTCTTAGCGCTACACAAAGTAGCACAGACTACTGAGGACTGGGAGCCTCTTAGAACTGTGCAATACTAACCAGAAACCATGGATTGATGGCAGCATTCGGGCAAAACTGAAAGCGGGAACCACTGATTTTAATCATGGCAAGGCGACCGGAAACATGACCGAATAGAACAGTGTAGCTATTCCCTCTGCAAGGCAATCAAACAAGCTAAACGTCAGTATAGAGACAAAGTAGAGTCGCAATTCAACGGCTCAAACACCAGACATATGTGGCAGGATCTACAGTCAATCAGACAGACCCCGATGTCTTGCTCCCAGACAAATTAAACACATTTTGGCTCACTTTGAGGACAATACAGTGCCACTGACATAGCCCGCTAGCAAAACCTGTGGGCTCTCCTTCAGCGTGGCCAACGTGAGTAAAACATTTAAAAGTGTTAACCCTCGCAAGGCTGCCGGCCTAGACATCATCCCTCGCTGCATCCTCAGAGCATGCGCAGACCAGCTGACTGCTTTGTTCATGGACATACAGTGCCTTGCGAAAGTATTCGGCCCCCTTGAACTTTGCAACCTTTTGCCACATTTCAGGCTTCAAACATAAAGATATAAAACTGTATTTTTTTGTGAAGAATCAACAACAAGTGGGACACAATCATGAAGTGGAACGACATTTATTGGATATTTCAAACTTTTTTAACAAATCAAAAACTGAAAAATTGGGCGTGCAAAATTATTCAGCCCCTTTACTTTCAGTGCAGCAAACTCTCTCCAGAAGTTCAGTGAAGATCTCTGAATGATCCAATGTTGACGTAAATGACTAATGATGATAAATACAATCCACCTGTGTGTAATCAAGTCTCCGTATAAATGCACCTGCACTGTGATAGTCTCAGAGGTCCGTTAAAAGCGCAGAGAGCATCATGAAGAACAAGGAACACACCAGGCAGGTCCGAGATACTGTTGTGAAGAAGTTTAAAGCCGGATTTGGATACAAAAATATTTCCCAAGCTTTAAACATCCCAAGGAGCACTGTGCAAGCGATAATATTGAAATGGAAGGAGTATCAGACCACTGCAAATCTACCAAGACCTGGCCGTCCCTCTAAACTTTCAGCTCATACAAGGAGAAGACTGATCAGAGATGCAGCCAAGAGGCCCATGATCACTCTGGATGAACTGCAGAGATCTACAGCTGAGGAGGGAGACTCTGTCCATAGGACAACAATCAGTCGTATATTGCACAAATCTGGCCTTTATGGAAGAGTGGCAAGAAGAAAGCCATTTCTTAAAGATATCCATAAAAAGTGTTGTTTAAAGTTTGCCACAAGACACCTGGGAGACACACCAAACATGTGGAAGAAGGTGCTCTGGTCAGATGAAACCAAAATTGAACTTTTTGGCAACAATGCAAAACGTTATGCTTGGCGTAAAAGCAACACAGCTGAACACACCATCCCCACTGTCAAACATGGTGGTGGCAGCATCATGGTTTGGGCCTGCTTTTCTTCAGCAGGGACAGGGAAGATGGTTAAAATTGATGGGAAGATGGATGGAGCCAAATACAGGACCATTCTGGAAGAATACCTGATGGAGTCTGCAAAAGACCTGAGACTGGGACGGAGATTTGTCTTCCAACAAGACAATGATCCAAAACATAAAGCAAAATCTACAATGGAATGGTTCAAAAATAAACATATCCAGGTGTTAGAATGGCCAAGTCAAAGTCCAGACCTGAATCCAATCGAGAATCTGTGGAAAGAACTGAAAACTGCTGTTCACAAATGCTCTCCATCCAACCTCACTGAGCTCGAGCTGTTTTGCAAAAAATGTCAGTCTCTCGATGTGCAAAACTGATAGAGACATACCCCAAGCGACTTACAGCTGTAATCGCAGCAAAAGGTGGCGCAACAAAGTATTAACTTAAGGGGGCTGAATAATTTTGCACGCCCAATTTTTCAGTTTTTGATTTGTTAAAAAAGTTTGAAATATCCAATAAATGTCGTTCCACTTCCTGATTGTGTCCCACTTGTTGTTGATTCTTCACAAAAAAATACAGTTTTATATCTTTATGTTTGAAGCCTGAAATGTGGCAAAAGGTCGCAAAGTTCAAGGGGGCCGAATACTTTCGCAAGGCACTGTATTCAATCTCTCCCTATCCCAGTCTGCTGTAACCATATGCTTCAAGATGTCTACCATTGTTCCTGTTCCCAAGAAAGGTAAGGTAACTGAGCTAAACGACCATCGCCCCGTAGCACTCATTTCCGTCATCATGAAGTGCTTTGAGAGACTAGTCAAGGATCATATCACCTCCACCCTACCTGATACCCTAGGCCCACTC
Source organism: Oncorhynchus mykiss (assembly GCF_013265735.2). NCBI lineage: Eukaryota > Metazoa > Chordata > Actinopteri > Salmoniformes > Salmonidae > Oncorhynchus > Oncorhynchus mykiss. The sequence goes on along the minus strand of NC_050572.1, from coordinate 37,091,606 downwards.
CAATTTGCTTACCGGCCCAATAGGTCCATAGACGACACAATCACACTGCCCTAACCCATCTGGACAAGAGGAATACCTATGGTAGAATGCTGTTTATCGACTACAACTCAGCATTTAAAACCATAGTACCCTCCAATCTCGTCATTAAGCTCAAGACCCCGGGCCTCGACCCCGCCCTGTGCAACTGGGTCCTGGACTTTCTGACGGGCCGCCCCCAGGTGGTGAGGGTAGGAAACAACATCTCCACTGCCCTGATCCCCAACACCCACAAGGGTGCGTTCTCAGCCCTCTCCTGTACTCCCTGTTCACCCATGACTGCGTGGCAACAGCGCCTCTTCAACCTCAGGAGGCTGAAGAAATTCGGCTAGTCACCGAAAACATTCAGAAACTTTTACAGATGCACAATCAAGGGCATCCTGTTGGGCTGTATCACTGCCTGGTACGGCAACTGCTCCACCCACAACAGTAAGGCTCTCCAGAGGGTAGTGAGGTCTGAACAACGCATCACTGGGAGCAAACTACCTGCCCTCCAGGACACCTACAGCACCCGAAGGGCAAAAAGATCATCAAGGACAACAACCACCCGAGCCACTGCCTGTTCACTCCGCTATCATCCAGAAGGCGAGGTCAGTACTGGTGCATCAAAGCTGGGACCGAGAGAGTGAAAAACAGCTTCTATCTCAAGGCCATCAGACTGCTAAACAACCATCACTAACATTGAGTGGCTGCTGCCTACCTACAGACTCAAATCTCTAGCCACTTTAATAATTGGATGCAATAAATGTATCACTAGTCACTTTAAACAATGCCACTTAATATAATGTTTACATACCCTACATTACTCATCTCATATGTATGTACTGTATTCCACCATCGCTCATCCATATATTTATATCTAAATATTCTTATTCATCCCTGTACACTTGTGTGTACAAGGTAGTTGTGAAATTGTTAGATTACTCGTCAGGTATTACTGCACTGTCGGAAATAGAAGCATTTCGCTACACTCGCATTAGCATCTGCTAACCATGTGTATGTGACCAATAAAATGTGATTTGATTTGATTATACAGTAGACAGTGTATAAAACATTATGAACACCTGCTCTTTCCATGACCAACTGACCAGGTGAATCCAGGTGAAAGCTATGATCCCATATCGATGTCAATTGTTCGGGGTGTCAAACCCATTCCATGGAGGGCCTAGTTAAGACCTAGACAACCAGGTGAGGGGAGTTCCTTACTAATTAGTGACCTTAATTCATCAATCAAGTGAATGGGAGGAGCGAACACCCGCAGACACTCGGCCCTCCGTGGAATGAGATTGATACGTGGTGTAGATGAAGGGGAGGAGACAGGTTAAAAAATGTTTTTTTTAAGCCTTGAGACAATTGAGACATGGATTGTGTGTGTGTGCCATTCAGAGGGCGAATGGGCAAGACAAAAGATTGAAGTGCCTTTAAAACGGGGCATGGTAGTAGGTGCCAGGCTCACCGGTTTGTGTCAAGAACCGCAAGCGCGGCTGGGTTTGTCAACAGTTTTCCATGTGTATCAAGAATGGTCTACCGCCCAAAGGACATCCAGCCAACATGGGCCAGCATCCCTGTGGAACGCTTTCGACACCTTTGTAGAGTCCATGCCCCGACGAATTGAGGCTGTTCTGAGGGCATAAGGACATGTGTTTTACATGGCAGCAGGAGTTCTACCATGTAGGCATATATATGATGGTGTTTAAGTCAAAAAACACTTTCTATTGTTGAAAAAGTAAAAAGTGTAAGTGTTGTTCCGCTATTCGCAACAAAGCAATCTAATCACTGATAAGTCTTATATCGTGAAATATAATCCATCGATTTATCTTGTATGGTAAAAACCCATCTCTCCATATTCCATGGAGTAGAAAACACTTTGTGTTAAAATGACACTAGAAACTCAATCCACTGACTGTTGTTCCCTCAAATATAATGGATTAGTCTGCAACATTCCTGGTCTATCTACCTTGTATGGTAAAAACACACATTTTCTCTCAATATTCCATGTTTACACGGTGCATATTAACTATTGATTGAAGTCGTTGAGCTGACGTTTGCTCTCCGCTGACACAGCTTGTATTGTACTGACCTCATTTGTTCCTCTTGGATGTTTTGTTCTCCATCCTGGATTTACCACAGAATATTGTATCTTGCTGCTCTCGCATCTGTGTTGTTGTTGCTGCTGCTGCTGATTCATGCACTTTTGATTGCCTGGATTCCGCAATTAACTCGGTCAGGCAAACAATGCTGGAGGATGTCTTTGGAACAAACACTGTTTAGAGGTATGGATTAGAATGTAGGAGTGAAGACTGATGTCAGCGCGAAAACAAAGCCGAAATCTCCCATCAATATAGTTGTGACATGTAGATGAAGACAAATATTCATGTACTTTATTCTATGCCTGATCATTTGGAATATCATAACATATGATTAAGGCCCTGTGTAATTTCTGGTCAGGTAATGTGGTCAGGAAAAACTCCTGGCTTTACCCAGGACGAAAAAAAGGCCAACATTTTCTCATTCCCGTTTTATTTTCAGCCCTTGTTTTCGGAGACTTTTTGTTCTTGATCATGTAGGCCCAATCTCTCTCTCCTTCTCTTCCGCTTGTCATCGGTTGGCTCGCCCTGTCTCTCTTCCTCCCCTTTCCTCTGTTATGCCTCACCTCCCATTTCTCCTCCCTCCTCATTTGTTTCCTGATTTGTTTTGTCCCGGGAAAAAGAAACGGAGATGAAAATTAAAGTCAGTTAGGCGTGGGTGCCGAGAAGGAAGGAAAGTAGAGTGCGGGTGGGGATGAGAAGGAAGGAAAGTAGAGTGCGGGTGGGGATGAGAAGGAAGGAAAGTAGAGTGTGGGTGGGGATGAGAAGGAAGGAAAGTAGAGTGTGGGTGGGGATGAGAAGGAAGGAAAGTAGAGTGTGGGTGGGGATGAGAAGGAAGGAAAGTAGAGTGTGGGTGGGGATGAGAAGGAAGGAAAGTAGAGTGTGAGTGGGGATGAGAAGGAAGGAAAGTAGAGTGTGAGTGGGGATGAGAAGGAAGGAAAGTAGAGTGTGGGTGGGGATGAGAAGGAAGGAAAGTAGAGTGTGGGTGGGGATGGGAAGGAAGGAAAGTAGAGTGTGGGTGGGGATGAGAAGGAAGGAAAGTAGAGTGTGGGTGGGGATGGGAAGGAAGGAAAGTAGAGTGCGGGTGGGGATGAGAAGGAAGGAAAGTAGAGTGTGGGTGGGGATGAGAAGGAAGGAAAGTAGAGTGTGAGTGGGGATGAGAAGGAAGGAAAGTAGAGTGTGAGTGGGGATGAGAAGGAAGGAAAGTAGTGTGGGTGGGGGGAGAAGGAAGGAAAGTAGAGTGTGGGTGGGGATGAGAAGGAAGGAAAGTAGAGTGTGGGTGGGGATGGGAAGGAAGGAAAGTAGAGTGTGGGTGGGGATGAGAAGGAAGGAAAGTAGAGTGTGGGTGGGGGGAGAAGGAAGGAAAGTAGAGTGTGGGTGGGGATGAGAAGGAAGGAAAGTAGAGTGTGGGTGGGGATGGGAAGGAAGGAAAGTAGAGTGTGGGTGGGGATGAGAAGGAAGGAAAGTAGAGTGTGGGTGGGGATGAGAAGGAAGGAAAGTAGAGTGTGGGTGGGGATGAGAAGGAAGGAAAGTAGAGTGTGGGTGGGGATGAGAAGGATGTTGGCCGGGTACTTATTCTTGAAAATCAGGTTAGTTTAAATGAAGTTTGCATGTGAACTGTTTGTCAGTTATGGGGAGTTTCTTTATTCATTTGAATGTTGAAGCGAGTCTGCTGACTGAGGCAGGGACAGAATGCCTAAGGCGACATGAAGATTATAGAACAACATTTGCTATGCTGTATGATAAGTCCCTTCATCAAATATTTACTCTAAAGGAAAATTCTGGGGGTCCAGCAAAATTAAGGCAGTTAAACCATTTTTAAAAACATTACAATACATTCACAACACACTAAGTGTGCGCCTTCAGGCCTCTTCTCTACTACCACATATCTACATAAATATATGTGCATGTGTGTGTATAGTGTGTATGTCATCGTGTTTGTTACTTCCATAAGGTGTATTTTTATCTAATTTTACTGCTTGCATGAGTTACTTCATGTGGAATAGAGTGCCATGTAGTCATGGCTCTATGTAGTACAGTGTGCCTCCTATAGTCTGTTCTGGACTTGGGGACAGTGAATTGACCTATGGTGGCATGTCTTGTGGGGTATGCATGGGTGTCTGAGCTGTGTGCCAGTAGTTCAAACAGACAGCTCGGTGCATTCAACATGTCAATACCTCTCACAAATACAAGTAGTAATGAAGTCCGTCTCTCCACCACTTTAAGCCAGGAGAGATTGACATGCATATTATTAATATTAGCTCTCTGTGTACATCCAAAAGCCAGGCGTGCTGCCCTGTTCTGAGAATATTGCACATCTGTGGCATCTGACCACACGACTGAACAGTAGTCCAGGTGTGACAAAACCAGGGCCTGTAGGACCTACCTTGTTGAGTGCTGTGAAGAAGGCAGACCAGCGCTTTATTATGGACAGACAACTCCCCGTCTTAGCTACTGTTGTATCAATATGTTTTGACCATGACAGTTTACAATCCAGGGTTACTCCAAGTAGTTTAGTCACCCCAACTTCAAGTTCAATTTCCACATTATTCATTACAATAATTAGTTGAGGTTTAGGGTTTAGTGAATGATTAGTCCCAAATACAATGCTTTTTGTTTTTGAAATATTTAGGACTAGCATTCCTTACCACCCATACTGAAACTATCTTCAGCTCTTTGGTGAGTGTAGAAGTCATTTCAGTCTCTGTAGTGGCTGATGTGTATGATGAGTCATCCGCATATATAGACACACTGTGTTCTGTTAGACAGGTAACTCTTCATCCACATTATAGCAGGGGGTGTAAAGCCATAACAACACAAACGTTTTTCCAGCAGCAGACTATGTTCGATAATGTCAAAAGCCTCAAAACAGCCCCCCCAATCTTTTTATCATCAATTTCTCTAGGCCAATCATCAGTCATTTGTGTAAGTGATGTGCTTGTTGAATCTCCTTCCCTATAAGCGTGCTGAAAGTCAAAAAGTGTACTAAGGGTTGATAACAGGCTGATTGGTCAGCTATTTGTGCCAGTAAAGGGAGATTTACTATTCTTAGGTAGCTGAATGACTTTCGCTTCCCTCCAGGCCTGAGGGCACACACTTTCTAGTAGGCTTAAATTGAAGATGTGGCAAATAGGAGTGGCAATATCGTCTGCTATTATCCTCAGTCATTTTCCATCCAAGCTGTCAGACCCCGGTGACTTGTAATTGTTGATAGACAATTTTTTCACCTCTTCCACACTTACTTTACGGAATTCAAAATGTACAATGCTCGTCTTTCATAATTTGGTCACATATACTTGGATGTGTAATGTCAGCGTTGTTGCTGTCATGTCAGCTTGCTAATATAGTGAGCACAGGATGACAGGCTGAATGGACTTCAGTGTTTGTGCTCTTTACATTAGGACTGGTGGTGTGTACACCAAACACAATATGTAGAAACCCTAAGGTTTATATAACTCGTACTTCGGCCACATTGAATCTGTTTGTTATTGTACCCCACTAACGTACAGTGCCTTCGGAAAGTATTCAGACCCCTTGACTTTTCCCACATTTTGTTACATTACAGCCTTATTCTAAAATTGATTACATTGTTTTTTCCCCTCATCAATCTACACACAATACCTCATAATGACAAAGCGAAAACAGGTTTAGAAATGTTTGCTAATTTATTAAAAATAAAAAACTTGAATATCACATTTACATAACTATTCAGACCCTTTACTCAGTACTACTTTGTTGATGCACCTTTGGCAGCGATTACAGCCTTGAGTCTTCTTGGGTATGACGCTACAAGCTGGGCACACCTGTATTTGGGGAGTTTCTGCCATTCTTCTCTTCATATCCTCTCAATCTCTGTCATGTTGGATGGGGAGCATTGCTTCTCAGCTATTTTCTGAAGATTTTTGATCAGGTTCAAGTCCGGGGCTCTGTCTGGGCCACTCAAGGACATTCAGAGACTTGTCACGAAGCCACTCCTGTGTTGTCTTGTCTGTGTGCTTAAGGTCGTTGTCCTGTTGAAAGGTGAACCTTCACCTCAGTCTGAGGTCCTAAGTGCTCTGGAGCAGGGTTTCATCAAGGACCGCTCTGTACTTTGCTCCGTTCATCTTTGCCTCAATCCCCACAGAATGATGCTGCCACCACCATGCCTCACCATAGGGATGGTGCATTGTTTCCTCCAGACGTGACGCTTGGCACTCATGCCAAAAAGTTCAATATTTGTTTCATCAGACCAGAAAATCTTGTTTCTCATGGTCGGAGAGTCTTTAGATGCCTTTTGGCAAACTCCAAGCGGGCTGTCATGTGCCTTTTACTGAGGAGTACCATCTATCTGGCCATTTTACCATAAAGGCCTGATTGGCGGAGTGCTGCAGAGATGGTTGTCCTTCTGGAAGGTTCTCCCATCTCCACAGAGGAACTCTAGAGCTCTGTCAGAGTGACCATCAGGATCTTGGTCACCTCCCTGACCAAGGCCCTTCCCTCCCGCTTGCTCAGTTTGTCTGGGTGGCCAGCTATAGGAAGAGTCTTGGTGGTTCCAAACATCTTCCGTTTAAGAATGATGGAGGACACTGTTCTCGGGGACCTTCAATGCTGCAGACATTTTTTAGTACCCCTCCCCAGATCTGTGCCTCGATACAATCCTGTCTCGGAGCTCTACGGACAATTCCATCGACCTTATGGTTTGGTTTTTGCTCTGACATGCACTGTCAACTGTGGGACTTTATGTAGACAGGTGTGTGCTTTTTCAAATCGTGTCCAATCAATTGAATTTCCCACAAGTGGACTTCAATCAAGTTGTAGACACATCTCAAGGAGGATCAATGGAAACAGGATGCAGCTGAGCTCAATTTTGAGGGTCTGAATACTTATGGAAATAAGGTATATGTAAAAAATGAATACTGAATACTTTCCGAAGGCACTGTACATGTCTCTCCAAAGAAACAGACCATCCCCTATACATGGTATACGTCATCAGAACATTAACACGTTTATACCCCTAAGTTTCTCACACGAAAGCACACACACACGCATAACCAAGTACACATTCACGCACACACACACACACACACATTCACGCACACACACATAGATCAGCCAGGCTGTCCATCATTAGTAAGACAGCTGCAGATGTGTGTCATAACACTAACACAGTATTTACACACAAAAAAATACCACAGGAGAGACCTGAACTCACTCTCTCACGCTACTGCTCTCTCATGAAAAGGCCCTAAAATGAGCAGTTTGCAAACAAGTCTCCCGATCACCAGGTGTTTATTCCGCCCCTCTATCAGAGGGTCTTTGTCATAAATCACCTCTCCTAGATCCACGCTAAACCCTGGAAATTGGGGAATTTCTAAACCTGAACGTTTGGCTTTGCATTGTGTCAACCACCCAGATGGTGAGAGGGAAGGAGAGCATCGCTTCAATGGCGCACACAGAAGATGAAGATTTATCTCCTGTATGTCAGGCTTCAACCGGCACCGGACAGGACTGGCTTGGGTGTAAACAGAGGAGGCTACCCAGGCAGAGAATGGCGAGACATGAGAGAACCAGCGGGCCTGGATGATTGTGGTAATATAGGGCCACAGTGTGTTGAGGCAAGGTTTGGCAGGTTTGTTACAGCCGCCACTACATGCAGAGTACACAGAGTATACACAGAGTACATACAGATAGCTGGTTTGAAGCCGGAGAAGACACAGTTCAACGTTCTGCCATTTTCTGATAAATATATACTGGACAAAAATATAAATGCAACATGTAAAGTGTTGGTCCCATGTTTCATGAGATGAAATAAAACATTCCAGAAAAAAAGCTTATTTCTCTCAAATTGATCACATATACTTGTTAAACAGGGATGTACGAGCATTTATCCATCCACCTGACAGGTATGGCATATCAAGAAATTGATTAAACAGCATGATCATTACACAGGTGCACCTTGTGCTGGGGACAATAAAAGGCCACTCTAAAATATGAAGTTGTGTCACACAACACAATACCACAGATGTCTCAAGTTGAGAGTGTACAGTTGGCATGCTGACTGCAGGAATGACCACCAGAGCTGTTGCCAGAGAATTGAATGTTAATTTCTCTACAATAAGCCACCTCCAACGTTGTTTTAGAGAATTTGTCAGTACGTCCAACCGGCCTCACAACCACAGACCACGTGTAACCAGCCAGCCCAGGACCTTCACATCCGTTTTCTTCACCTGTGGGATCGTCTGAGGGGGTGCTGAGGATTATTTCTGTCTGTAATAAAGCCCTTTTGTGGGGCTTTATTAAAAACTAATTCTGATTGGCTGGGTCTCGCTCCCAGTGGGTTGGCCTGGCTCAGAAGTGGGTGGACCTATGCCCTCCCAGGCCCACCTAAGGCTGTGCCCTTGCCCAGTCATGTGAAATCCATAGATTAGTGTCTCAACTGACTCATTTCCTTATATGAACTGTAACATCTTTAAAATTGTTGCATGTTGCATTTATATTTTTGTTCAGTATAGTTCAAGGGTCAAGACCGGCTCTTGGAAAGGGGTTCTCCACATGTTTGTTTCTCTCGGTCTCCGCACTCTGTTTCTTTTCTTGTGTCTCTGCCTTGCTCGGTTTCTCTCTCCCTCTCATCTGTCTTTAAGATTATTTCATGGCTGTCTACCGTATTTAAAAGGTGCCAATTCAGGCAGCTGAAATCTCTCTCTCTCTCAGCTGGGAGAGTATCACTATCAGACATTCCATTCACTGTAATAGCTAAAAACCTAGAGGATTCAAGAGTATAAAATGTGGAACAAATTCTTTCTCTGCCAAGAGAGAGAGCATACTGTAAAACTGCATAAGGTAAAATAGAGCCTCCAGGTGAACTGTGAGAAATGAGGGTTAGTGTGTTGCAAGACAGTCTGGGGCTGTATCTGTATCTGCTAGTAGACTATGTATAAAATTCTACTATTTTTAGGGAGTGGATGGGGGTATGTGGGTTTATCATGTCTAGCAAAGTGAACTAAACTTGCGTGATGAGTAACCATGACTGAGACCTGAAGGCTTGTGTTGGCGCCAAGACATAATGACTTGGGTTTAGCTCAGAGGGATAATGTGGGCTTGAATGCACAGACCACCTGGGGTTGATACTGTTACACATACAGTAGTGGAAACTAGCATTAAACTGAATATATTCAAAGCACTGCTAACGAAACCACAGTCAATTGAAATAAATTAATTATGCCCTCATCTATGGATATAACATGCCTGGGAATACCACCATTTGCCTCATGCAGTGTGACATTTCCTTCGCATAGAGTTGATCAGGCTGTTGATTGTGGCCTGTGGAATGTTGTCCCGCTCCTCTTCAATGGCTGTGCAAAGTTGCTGGATATTGGCGGGAACTGGGACGGGCTGTCATAAATGTCGATCCAGAGCATCCCAAACATGCTCAACGGGTGACATGTCTGGTGAGTATGCAGGCCATGGAAGCACTGGAACATTTTCAGCTTCCAGGAATTGTGTACAGATCCTTGTGACATGGGGCCGTGCATTATCATGCTGAAACCTGAGGTGATGGCGGCGGCGGATGAATGGCACGACAATGGGCCTCAGGATCTCGTCATCGTATCACTGTGCATTAAAATTGACATTGATAAAATGCAATTGTGTTCATTGTCTGTAGCTTATACCTGCCCACACCATAACCACACTGCCACCATGGGGCACTCTGTTCACAAAGTTGACATCAGCAAACCACTTGCCCACACGACGCCATACACGCGTTCTGCCATCTGCCCAATACAGTTGAAGCATGGATTCATCCGTGAAGTGCACACTTCTCCAGCTTCCCAGTGGCCATCAAAGGTGAGCATTTGCCCACTGAAGTCAGTTACGACTCCGAACTGCAGTCAGGTCAAGACCCTGGTGAGGACGTCGAGTACGCAGAGGAGCTTCCCTGAGATGGTTTCTGACAGTTTGTTCAGAAAATCTTTGGTTGTTCAAACCCACAGTTTCATCAGCTGTCAGGGTGGCTGGTCCCAGACAATACCGCATGTGAAGAAGCTGGATGTGGAGGCGTCGTTACACATGGTCTGCGGTTGTGAGGCCAGTTGAACGTACAGACAAATTCTCTAAAACAAAGTTAGAGGCGGCTTATGGTTGAGAAATTAACATTAGGTTCTCTGGGAACAGCTCTGGTGGACATTTCTGCAGTCAGCATGCCAATTGCACACCCCCTCAAAACTTCAGACATCTGCAGCATTGTGTTGTGTGACAAAATTGCACATTTTAGTGGTGCCTTTCATTGCCCCCAGCACAAGGTGCACCTGTGTAATGATTGTGCTGTTAAATCAGCTTCTTGATATGCCAAACCTGTCAGTTGGATGCATTATCTTGGCAAACGAGGAATGCTCACTAACAGGGATGTAAACAAATTTGTGCACAAAATTTGAGAGAAGTAAGCTTTTTGTGCCTATTTCTAGGCACTTTAATTTCAGCTCATGAAACATGGGACCAACACTTCACAGGTTGCGTTCATATTTTTGTTCAGTATAAATCATTTATATAAGTTTTAGCAAAATGTTTGCTTTAATTTTGGGTATGTCAAGGTTCGTTGTCAACACAAAGTACAACCTGACCCACATGCAAGAACTAGACCGCTCCAGCAATGTTACGCAGGCAATTAATCACAATCAGGCCTTACAAAGTGCTGCCATCCCAGGTCGTTAGGGGGGGAAAGGAGAAGGCGTGGGCAATTATGACAGGAGGCTGACACGCCCTTATGCACCCGCCTCTCCGCCACTCCTTGGATTCCCGCTCCCTTCTCAATGCATCATCACACAGTTGGAAGATGAAGAGGCTTTGGGAATCTGTGGCCCCTCCTGTGTGCCAGATCATAAGCCCCGGGTCCGCCGGATTGAAAAGGCTTATTATGAGAGATATGTAATGAATTCACAGACAGAGGTGTGTGTGTGTGTATTTGTGTATGTGTGCATGTACAGTTGAAGTCAGAAGTTTATATTCACTTAGGTTGGAGTTATTAAAACTTGTCTTTCAACCACTCCACAAATTTCTTGTTAACGAACAATAGTTTTGGCAAGTCGGTTAGGACATCTACTTTGTGCATGACACAAGAAATGTTTCCAACAATTGTTTACAGACAGATTATTTCACCTATAATTCACTGTATCACAATTCCAGTTGGTCAGAAGTTTACGTACACTAAATTGACTGTGCCTTTAAACAGCTTGGAAAATTCCAGAAAATGTCATGACTTTAGAAGCTTCTCATATGCTAATTGACATAATTTGAGTCAATTGGAGGTGTACCTGTGGATGTATTTCAATGCCTACCTTCAAACTCAGTGCCTCTTTGCTTGACATCATGGGAAAATCAAAAGAAATCAGCAAGACTTCAGAAAAAAAATTGTAGACCTCCACAAGTCTGATTCATCCTTGGGAGCAATTTCCAAACGTCTGAAGGTACAACATACAAACAATAGTACCTAAGTATAAACACCATGGGACCACACAGCTGTCATACCGCTCAGGCAGGAGACACGTTCTGTCTCCGAGTGATGAACGTACTTTGGTGCGAAAAGTGCAAATCAATCCCAGACCAACAGCAAAGGACCTTGTGAAGATGCTGGAGGAAACCGGTACAAAAGTATCTATATCCACAGTAAAACCAGTCCTATACCGACATAACCTGAAAGGCAGCCCAGCAAGAAAGAAGCCACTGCTCCAAAACAGCCATAGAAAAAGCCAGACTACGGTTTGCAACTGCACATGGGGACAAAGATCATACTTTTTGGAGAAATGTCCTCTGGTCTGATGAAACAAAAATAGAACTGTTTGGCCATAACGACCATCATTATATTTGGAGGAATAAGGGGGAGGCTTGCAAGCCGAAGAACACCATCCCAACCGTGAAGCACGGGGGTGGCAGCATCATGTTGTGGGGGTGCTTTGCTGCAGGAGGGTCTGGTGCACTTCACAAAATAGATGGCATCATGAGGGTGGAAAATTCTGTGGATATATTGAAGCAACATCTCAAAACATCAGTCAGGAAGTTAAAGCTTGGTCGCAAATGGGTCTTCCAAATGGACAATGACATCAAGCATACTTCCAAAGTTGTGACAAAATGGCTTAAGGACAACAAAGTCAAGGTATTGGGGTGGCCATCACAAACCCTTACCTCAATCCTATAGAAAATTTGTGGGCAGAACTGAAAAAGCGTGTGCGAGCAAGGAGGCCTACAAACCTGACTCAGTTACACCAGCTGTCAGGAGGAATGGACCAAACTTATTGTGTGAAGCTTGTGGACGGTTATCCGAAACGTTTGACCCAAGTTAAACAATTTAAAGGCAGTGCTACCAAATTTTATGCTAGTGTGTGTGAATTCCATACCATATCCACCCGGACAGTATATTAGGTACACCCATCTCGTACCCGGTCGGACCTGCCTTTGCCTCCATAACATTCTGAATTCTTCGGGGCATTCTACAAGGGATCAGAAATGTTCCACAAGGATGTTGGTCCATGCTGACGTGACGGCATCACGCAGTTGCTTCAGATTGGACAACAGTGGTACATTTGTGCTGCTTACAGCCCATTCCATCTCATACTAAAGGTGCTCTTGGGTTGAGGTCTGGTGACTGCACAGGCCACTCAAGTAAAGTGAACCTTCTGTCATGTTTCAGGTGATATCTTTCACTCCTCAATTGTCTAGTGCCAACTGGTGCCGCTTCTTGTTCTAAGTTGATAGGAGTGGAACCCGGTGTGATCGTACGCTGCAATAGCCCCATCAATGACAAGATTCGACAAGTTGTGCGTTCCGAGATGCCGTTCTGCACACAACTGTTGTACTGCGCCGTTATTTGTCTGTTTGTTAGCTTGCACGATCCGTGCCATTCTCCTTTGACCTCTCTCATCAACAAGCTGTTTTTCGCCTACAAGGCTGCCGCTGACTGGATGTTTTTTGTTTGTTTGTCACTCTTGTTAAACCCTAGACACTGTCGAGCGTGAAAAGCCCAGGAGGGCGGACGTTTCTGAGATATTGGATCTGGCGTGCCTGGCACCGACAATCATACCATGCTCAAAGTCGCTTAGGTCACTCGTTTAGCCCATTCTAACGTTCACTCGAAGAGCAACTGATGCCTGTCTGCATGCTTTATAGAACAAGCCACAGCCACGTGTCTGTAGAAGCAATCCAATTTTGTGAACAGGGTGTACATCGCATTCGGAAAGTTGTCAGACCCCTCGACTTTTCCCACATTTTGTTAAGTTACAGCCTTATTCTAATATATATATATATATATATATATATATATATATATATATATTCTTCATCAATCTACACACATTACCCCATAATGGCAAAACAAAAACAGGTTTTTAGAAATTTTTGCAAATTTCTTACAAATTCAAAACTTACATAACTATTCAGACCCGTTACTCAGTACTTTGTTGAAGCACCTTTGGCAGTAATTACAGCCTCGAGTCTTCTTGGGTATGACGCTACAAGCTTGGCACACCTGTATTTGGGGAGTTTTTCCAATTCTTCTCTGCAGAGCCTCTCAGGCTCTGTCATGTTGGATGGGTCGTGTCGCTGCACAGCTATTTTCAGGTCTGCCCAGAGATTTAGATTTTATTTATTTAACTCTTACTTTACCAGGTAAGTTGACTAAGAACACATTCTCATTTACAACCTGGGGAATAGGAAGGGGGATGATTAGGTGGCTATGATGGTATGAGGGCCAGATTGGGAATTTATCCAGGACACTGGGGTTGCCATGGGATCTTTAGTGACCACAGAGAGTCAGGTCACCCGTTTAACGTTCCATCTGAAAGACGGCACCCTACACAGGTCAATGTTCCCAATCCCTGCCCTGGGGCATGTGGATTTTTTTTTTTAGACCAGAGGAAGGAGTGCCTCCTACTGGCCCACCAACACCACTTCCAGCAGCATCAAGCCATTAATGGGATGCAGGGGGGGTTGCTGCTGGCAATGAGATGTTCAATCAGGTTGAAGTCGGTGCTCTGGCTGGGCCACTCAAGGACATTCAGAGACCTGTCCCGAAGCCACTCCTGCATTGTCTTGGCTGTGTGCTTAGAGTTGTTGTCCTGTTGGAAGATGAACCGTCGCCCCAGTCTGAGGTCCTGAGCCCTCTGGAGTAGGTTTTCATCAAGGATCTCTCTGTACTTTGCTCCATTCATCTTTCCCTCGATCCTGACTAGTCTCCCAGTCCCTGCCGCTGAAAAACATCCCCACAGCATGATGCTGCCACCACCATGCTTCACCTTAGGGATGGTGCCAGGTTTCCTCAAGACGTGATGCTTGGCATTCAGGCCAAAGAGTTCCATTTTGGTTTCATCAGACCAGAGAATCTTGTCTCTCATGGTCTGAGAGTCCTTTAGGTGCCTTTTGGCAAACTCCAAGCGGGCTGTCATGTGCCTTTTACTGAGGAGTGGCTTGCGTCTTGCCACTCGGCCATAAAGACCTGATTGGTGGAATGCTGCAGAGATGGTGGTCCTTCTGGAAGGTTCTCTCATCTTCACAGAGGAACTCTGGAGCTCTGTCGGAGTAACCATCAGGTTCTTGGTCACCTCCCTGACCAAAGCCCTTCTCTCCCTGAGCTCAACTTCACATCTCATAGCAAAGGGTCTGAATATTTATATAAGTAAGGTATCCTTTTGTCATTATGGGGTATTGTGTGTAGTTTGAGGATTTGTATTTAATACATTTTAGAATAAGGCTGTAACGTAACAAAATGTGAAAAAGTCAAGGAGTCTGAATACTTTCCAAATGCACTGTACCTAATAAACTGACCAGTGAGTGTGTACGCTTGAATACTGTTGCAGCTTCAGAGAGCGAGGGAAGCACACATTGGGAGCTGACTGTCATGTTTATCTGACCTAGCCGTTTCATTCCCTATTCAAAAGGGGTTTAATATTGAGGCAGTTGGAGCTGTCAAAGCACATCAGAGGGAATGCATATTTCAGTGAGCTTGGCTAGCTGGGTGGGATATTCAACCCACTTTATGAGATACATATCTCAGTGACAGTGTAGATACCCACTTTTCATGCATAGATTTGCTCATATCCGGACCAGGTCTATAAAAAGACAAAGAATAAAGAAACTGATCTCAGTGCAGTATGGGGGAAAATCCATACTTTGACTTAAGTATAATTTTCTCTTAGTCTACCATTGACGTCAATGAATGACTACAGATGTAGGATCCTAATTTGAGCCAGTTTGCTACAACAGGAAAATAATCCTGCAGCAACGGGAAACGGGAAATGTGGATTATAATGAATTGAAACTTTCTGTAGATGTTGATACATTTTTCATTAGGACAAATCGAGTTGGCAATTTTAAAGTGGAAATTAAAAACTTTAGAAGCCTTTTTAAACGTTGAATACACTAAAATTTGGAATTTCCTGCCGTGCAAGAAAATTCTCGGCAACAAGAGAGTGATCAAATAAAGATCTGCATCTGTAAGTGTAATTCGATTTAAACGGGAGTTAGGATTTGCCCCTAACTTGTGGCATTTTTCATGCTGCACAGTTCAGTGAATAGTATGCAAAACATTCAGTTGATAAGGAGAGGGTGTGGAGGAATCGTATGCCATAATAATAGATAGGGATCTACAGAGTAAATGGTGTCGAGATCCTTTCTTAGTCAATTCTATTTTTTTAAACACTTTCTGCCATAGTCATTGGAGCTGATTCAAACAGTGGGAAAGTGGGACAGTTTCTACTGTACCTGTACCTCTGCTCTTCTGCTATTGGCCATCATTAACACTTCCTTTCCTGCTCTTCTATTGGCTCTCGTTGACCCCAACTTCACTTCTGCCGCCATACTACTGGCTCTCGTCAACTTTCCCTGCCTCTCTTCCCCACTGCCTCTCTGAGTAGGCATGGCAGATAGCTGTGCCGCTGTCCTGGTTGGCACCCTGGTCCCAGCTGTCGCAGTGCGCGGTGTGCCAAGCTGGATGCCCACAGCACCCAGCCGAGCTGGAGGCTGCCCTTGCTGCCAGCTGGCCTGCCAGGCTGAGCCCCCAACCCCCAAACTAACTCCCACCCTCCCCTCTCCTCCCTCCCCACAGATACACAGTCGATGGGCACGTGCCCAAGCCGTCACATGTTGGAGCGGTCACTGGCGACAGGAGTGTCAACAACTTCACACAGCCGAAACATAATCCTTATCCCCCGGGTCCAGTTTGATCAATAAATCAATCCTCTTATTCAATGTAATGTCTTAAACCGGGGAGAGGTCACACTGGGGGAGGTGATGTAATGCTTAACTCGAGACAATTTAAATCCGGAGACAATTTAAGAACTAGGAGAAATGGCTGATTTGATAGAGATATACACAATAGTCACAAACTACCCATCCCAAGAGGGCAATGACAGATCATTGACACGTCATTGCAATATAGCACGTCCTCGGAGTTGTAGAGAGAGCATACTGTGCCCTCCCCATTGTTCAGAGGCTGTGAGAAAGTGGTGCCATTTACACACACACACACACACACACACACACAGAGAGAGAGAAACAAGTGTTAGTAACTAACCTGATCCCTGTAGTAGGACACACCTACACTCTCCACACCCTTTTAGGTGAACTACAGCATAAGAGAAAGTGAGGATTCACACCATTTCCTGTATTGTGGACATCATCATACCACTAATATGACTGGAAAAACCTGACTGCACAGTGTTTTTATCATTGGTACACAGGAAAGGTTGCACAACGGTTAATGGAAAAGCAAGCTTGCCCAATTGTACAAACTCACCAAAACCCCAAAATGTTGCGCAACAATACAATTATGGTAGCTTAGCGCCCAAGGGGAAGTTTTGTCGGTGACCTCGATTGGCCTAGAACCTGGAAGGACAAATAATTAACATGAGTTTCCTGGAATTTTATCACTGGAAAAGGATACCAAAGCTAAATGATTCATGTGAAAATACACAGATATCAAACAACACTCATCCAGGTGGAAAATGGGACTCGAACACAGTTTAAATTAATATTGACTCCTACATAGTGGATGAAAGGTGCCATCAAAGCTCAATGTTTTGGCCTATCTGAATCCTGTACTTTCCCACGGAAATTGAATGAGAGAGGGTTGAGGATTTCCCACCAAAGGCTACACGTTACATCATCTCATCTCCCAACTTCCCCATCATTGTGGTGTAAATAATTAATAATAACCAGTCCCCTAGATTCCTGAACTCAACCCAGCAGTGGGAAGTGTGAGGGAAAGAGAGAGGCCATCTTGTACCACAAAGAGCCAGAGCGGTCGTCCCGAGCTCGGCTCCTCATTAGGAGGCAGTGACAGAGACTTCGAGACCAGACGGGCCCAGGTTTCTTCACTGGGGGGGGGGGGGGGGGGGGGGGGGAGAAAGCGCCAGCGGATATCATTAGGGCAGAGCGCTAGACTTTTTAATGAGCACACTCACAGCACCCCTTCGTCCTCAGTGGCGCCTGCCGGCTGGAGGGCCCCAGGTTCCAGTTCCCTACTGTGCTGGCTTTGGCCTGTTCCACTAGCTATTGAAGGTGGGGGGTGTTGTTGGTAGGTGGCCTTATTGTTTCTGGCAACCTGTGGCGCTCCAGCACATTAACACAGTGGCGCGGGGTACAAACACTCACACACACCTGCTCTCGGGATCACATGAACACGAACACAGCCTTTATCATACTACTCTCCCCCCCAGTCACTGACATAATTGACTCTCCCTGACACGTAAACGCGACTGTAATTACCCCGACTCTCCCCTTGATGTCGAGCGGCAGGAAGCCGCTGCGAGAGGCGCTGGGAAAGGGAAATGTCGCCGGGCTTCACAGCTACACCCGTCGACCGTTCGGCTTTCAGAACGCCCGCCGCAACTGGAATCCGGGAAAAACCTTTCCCGCGGACGACGAACAAGGGCCACACTGTCGGAATCCATCAGTGCGGAATCCATCAAGTCAGTCTAGGGCTTCCTATCAGAAAAGTTACTGATAATTCCACAGGCACAGGGAAGTGAGCCAGAGTGGTAAGGGGAGAGTGAGACTGGAGAGAGGAGCCCGACAGTAATGATTCACGAGCACTGTTGTGGTTCCTCTGGAGTGACAACATAGGCCCTGCAGAGGAGCGGAGGAGATCAACACACGAGAAGTAGCTTAGAGTGAGCTCAACCAGGTGAAGTGTGTGTGTGTGTGTGCACGAGTGGATGGGTGCAAATTTGATCTCAATCCTGCTGTAATAACTGATAAGGGGAAGAGGCTTAACCCTTGGCTGCTGAAGTGGGGAATCGGTCACACCACCTGAAGTGATGATGGGGCTGAGACAGACCAGCAGCCATGGACAGGATAGATAGTGTTCAACTCACTTACACCCAAAGCCTCATAGTGGACAGACCGAGGAAGAGGATAGTGCAATAGCGAGAGAAAGAGGGAGGAAGGGGAAAGAGAGCAGGAACATGAGTCCCCACATTTCAATACAACAAACAAAACAATAACGGAGAGGGGAGAATTGAGCACGTACAACAAGAAGGAGAAAGAAAAAACGGCTTACTTGCGACTCGCCATGAAAAAAAACATTGGCTAAGAACAAACAGTATGTACTGTGAAGTTCAGCGAGACAAGAGATGACAGAGAGCGAGAGAGCACATTCCACTCCGTGCTGCTTAGTCAAAGGGTTAAACCATATGTTAATAAAGTAGTGTACTCCTTGTGCTTAACCCTCGGTTCTCTCCAACAATAAAACAGAAACAGATGTTGCCCTCCCCGCTGAATCAGATACAGTGTGTCAGAGAGAAAAGAGGGGCAGAACACTAAGGGCTTCCTCCAACACACACACACACACACACAGATGCACACACTCCTCAAACGTACATGCTGCACACTTTCTCTCTCCACTGTGGCCAGAGCACCCCCGTGTTAAAATGTTCAGCTTGACACACCAAAAGGGGCTGAGTGGCAGTCCAACATGTTTAATTCATGGGACAGTCTGTATGTGTTCAACATACCCGACTGAGAGTGGGGATGTAAAGAGACAGAGTGAGGAGGAGAGAAAGAGAGAGAGAGAGAGAGAGAGAGCAGACAAAAGAAAGAGCTTGGAGGGGGAAAAGAAGACACAGTAACGAGAGAACAGGGATCAAGAGAGTCAAAGGGAAGAATCGAGAAGAAGAGGGGGACCGAAAGATAAAAGGTAGGGCAGAGAGAAAGATGGACACCGACTCAGACGTGTCGAGGGACAGCAGAAGTGAGGGCTAGAATTGGATTGCTGAAGAGAGAGAGAGAGCTAGAAGGAGAGACCGGAAGAGAGAGAGAGAATGTGAGAAAGACAAAATAGGGCAGGTTTCATCCAAACAGCCGAAAGTGCTGAGAGCGTCTTCTGCATATCTTGTGCGCCCTGGTGATTTACTGTCACCTCTCTCTCTCTCATCTCTCACTCCTCCCCCTTTCCTTTCCACCGCATGTCCCAGGGTAAGTGAGTTTCAGCATCGACACCGGTGTCATGCTCCACGGCGCAGCTTCCACTACCGCCGTGTGTGTGTGTGTATGAAGCGGCGTTCGTGTGTGTGGAGCTGCTTTCTCTCTCTCTCGGCGTGTGTGTGTGTGTGTGTGTGCGCGTGTAGCAGAGCTGCTCTGTCATTTCCTACTGTGATTTACACTCCAAGCGGACTCAGAGGTAGTGGGGAGGCCGGAGCGTGTTAACCAGGAGAGATGGTTTACATTGTATAGCTTAGTATCAACACAGTACCACTGATACATCATCCATCTTCAGGATCTGTGTCTTCACGCTTTATTCAGGAGTCAGTTAGGTTACACAACACAATAAAAAGGTGTGTAAAGAACATTTGGTGTATGCAACAATATGCAGCGGGGTACGCTCAGTAATGTACACTACAGTAGAACATCACTCAATATACAACGAGCAAGTGTATTTCAACTAAGTTATTATAATTTTTTTTTTTTTTACAAAGAATAAGACTACAAACCAATGTAAATTGGTTTATTTATTATATTCATATTTGTTAACACTTTACACATAACCATGTCATAACAGCTAACATAACGTGTATAACCTGAAATAATGTTCATAACACTCCTGACTAATATACTGTATTTACACCTGTTGTGACATATATTGCGTTATTTTATGGCTGGTTATAACACCTACATAAGTGTCAAAACCCACATTTATTCAAATGAGTTTTTTCCCTGCCAAGAAGCTTCCTTTCGGTTCAAAGTTTGTTTTTCAAACCCTTTGTTGTTGTTATGAATTATTTACAGTCATGTTTTTTTCCCCCTCATATTTGAGATAACTTGTAGAAAATACACTTTATGACATTGCCAAGATGCATTATGACATCATAATCATATAAGCCAGATAGGCCTATCACGTACATGCCCTTATATCAGTCCTGCTCCTGCATTCATCCCAGTCATCAGCAACAGAGCGTGGGGTAGGTGCATGTCTGACGTCAATGTGTACGCAATTACAATGATCATTTATTATGGTCAATAAAAACGTTAACATACTGTTGACAAGTAGGTTATGGCGTAATGGAATGTTTTGCATTGTTCGGTAGGTTTTGTGCGTTTTGACACTTATGTAGGTGTCATAACCTGCCATAAAATAACTACTGTGGTAGGTTTTGACACTCTTATCATCACAGGAGGTTGGTGGAGCCTTAATTGGAGAGGACAGGCTCGGGGAAATAGCTGGAGCGGGACTGGTGGAATGGTATCAAAAACATTTAAAAAAATGGTTTCTGTGTGTTTGATGCCATTCACTCTGTTCCAGACGTTATTATGAGCCGTCCTCCCCTCACCAGCCTCCTGTGACTTATGTAGGGGTCACAACAGCCATAAAATAATGCACAGGTCTAAATATAAAGTGTCATGACCATATTATAAACAGGTTATGACATGTAAATGTCAGCTGTTATGACATATGAAGTGTCATGACGTTGGGTGTGAAGTAAAGTGTTTCCAACATTTCATTGGTATCTAAGATTATGCACCCTATATTGTAGATGGAGGGGGGGGGGGGGGGGGCGTATCGGGGCTGAAGACTTGGTCTGCATGCCTGTCTGATACGGAAAACACCAGAAAGTAATAAAAACATTCTGTAAAAATGGCAGAAAAATCATACATTACAGTTTCTCAATCGCGTACGAGCAATTTTTTTTTGCACAATTTTGTCCATTTTAAAAACAGAGTTCACAAGGCAGAACTATGTGGCCTTTTGCAAAACAGTAAATGCGTTTTCAAAATGTAGTTGCCTTCTCAAAACAAATACATAAAAAAAAAACTATATTATAGCCTACCGTCAAAATTGCAAATAGATTCATGAAAATAACACCACTGCCTGCAACCATATTTATCTTTCGAGTCCAAGCAGACAAAACAGTCCTAAAAATCCCATTAGATCAATACATTTTCTTTGCAGATACTAAATCATGGTCAATCTTGGAAGAAAAACTATACAAAGGTGCAGAACTACTCTCCTTTTATGCATATTTGATCAAACAATTTCATACACGTCAAGTCAAACATTATTCCTGATAAAAATATAAAATAAAGAACATCGTGTGCAGGATTCATTAAATCGGTATCATCACAATCCAAGTCCATGTATTCAATACAAAATCTGGTTTGCTCATTGTTTTGTAGCCTTTCCATTGGTTCACAGAAACTATCCACAATAGAAATAAGGAATGGTGAATACAAGGGAGTAACACAACTGATATGAACGTATAGGTCTCAATCCACACCTAAACTAAATCTAAATCTAAGCAACCCAAAGTTACTTAGAAGTAACCCAACTTCATTCTCTGCAATATTGTAAAAAAAAATAAAAAAATAAAATAAAATTAGACAGTCCCCATTGCCTAGATCTTTCCAAATACAGTGAGCACCAAAAGTATTGGGACAGTGACAATTTTGTTGTTTTCTTGGCTCCGTATTCCAGCACTTTGGATTTAAATGATTAAAGTGCAGACTGTCAGCTTTAATTTGAGGGTATTTTCATCCATATCAGGTGAACTGTTTAGAAATTACAGGACTGGAATTCATTGGTCCCCTAAAAATGGGGGGACTAAGGTATTGGGACAGATTCATTTAAATGTGTATTAAAGTTTAGTATTTGGTCCCATATTTCTAGCACACAATGACTACGTCAAGCTTGTGACTAGAAACTTGTTGGGTGCATTTACTGTTTGTTGCAGTTGTGTTTCAGATCATTTTCGGCCCGATAGAAATAAATGGTAAATAATGTATTACGTCATTATTTGAGTCACTTTTATTGGCTCCTGAGTGGCGCAGCGGTCTAAGGCACTGCATCTCAGCGCTTGAGGCGTCAAACACCCTGGTTCGAATCCAGGCTGTATCACGACCGGCCGTGATTGGGAGTCCCAAAGGGCGGCGCACAATTGGCCCAGCGGCGCCCGGGTTTGGCCGGTGTAGGCCGTCATTGTTCTTAACGGACTTGCCTAGTTGAATAAAAATGTAAATAAGAACACTTCTACACTAATGTGGATGCTACCACGATACTGAATGACTCATGAATAATGAGAACGTGATGGATACATATACACCTGTGAATGTAATGTCTATGTGTAGTGACACAATTCTGCTTCTATTTGCATGCATGTTTTTCTTGTGCAATAAGAAAGTGAGGCTCAGTATAAGGTTTATTTTGTGTAACAGTGTACTAGTAAAGTGCCAATGAAAAAATTCCAAATGCCTAAAAAAGAAATCAGGAGATTGTGGAAAGAGCCAGTTCAGGCAAGTCCTCGGGCACCTTGGCAGAGCTGGCAGGGTCGTGTTCATTGGGAACCAAACAGGAGAAAACAGACAAACAGGGAGGGACTACCTGGACTTGTCCAATAAGAAACGATCGTTTTTGTTTTCTGTTGCAAAACGTTTTGTTATGGTATTCCCTAATGAACATGACCCAGGTTCGAAATGCCTTGAAAGTCACATGGTTGGCTACGGCACACAAAGTAATCATACTTCCCTTCCCCAAAACACCCCACCAGCCAAGTTATGGTGGGGCTGCTCCATCCTGACATGTTACAGTTGCAGGAGGGTTTTTCCCTTATCCAAACACTGAATACAATACTGTTCTCAACAAAACACTGCCTTGTGTTAACTCTGTAGACCGCTCCTCACAGTTTGGCTATTGACATCCAGATGATGTGAAATCAGAGCGCCAGCCTTCCAGACTGGAAGCAGCCAGGCAGGGCAGGCAGCCCACACAGTCCAAGAGACACTGACACCAGAGCTCCACCGAAGCATGAAATAGCCACTTGTATTTTTATATGGACAACTTCATCCCATGTGACCAAGTATCAGCATTCCTTACCTCTCCAATGTCAGGGATTGGGCTATTCCAGGCCTGGAGGGCAACGCAGTCCTGAAGGTTTAATCAATACTAAATCTGCTACTACTGGGCCAACCAACCACTAGAGAGCATAAGGCAAGCTCCAAACCAAACAATGGACGCTCGTAACACACAAGACCCAATGTTGCAATTAAATTCCGCTAAATCAAAGGCTCTCCGGGGCTGGAATTCTCCCCCTTTGGTTTCTTGGTGGCCATTTCAATTTTTTCGATCCCCATTTATTCATATTCACAGGGAGGAGGTTGTTGTGATGGTAACAATAGGTCATGCTACACTGGTAGTGATACATGGGTAATAGGAATCACTCCGGCACACTGGCTTTAGTTAAAGTTCGTTACTGGCTACAAGGTGTGAAAAACACACATATATAGGTCACGATGGCCCAAGCAACAGGTTTGTTGGCATGACCGGTGAAATGCCTTTCTTTATATCACCAGTGAATGGCCATTTCACATGAACAGTCACAGCAAAGAGTTAGTTTCTCATAAAAACAGTAACAGAGATTACATACCACGTCTCTCTCTGAGACTTGACAGACATTTGGATGATTTTTTTTTTTTTTGCCCACGGTACATTTTCCTTTCTACACTATTTTCAATATACCTCATATCTAAAAATAGTCTCAAGCAGTGAGATATGAGAGAGAATATTTTTCTTCATCATCAGGAGAGAAGCACTTGCCTCGTTCTCTCCCTCAACCATATCCTCAACCAACCAATTGTCCCATGTAGGTTATCCGTCATTTCATTTTCCCTGGCTCAAAAGCACTTTAGCCAGGTCCTCGCAATACCATACCGTGTTCCATTTATGTTGCCAGGTCTTTTCACTATCACATTCCATCCTTAATGATTTGCCAGGTCTTTTCACTATCACATTTCCTCCTTAATGGTTTGCCAGGTCTTTTCACCATCACATTTAGTACCTTTTGGTTTGCCAGGTTCTACCGCTTCATGCCACACCTGGACATATTCACAGTGAAGGCTTGCTGACCGCGCTGAGAAAGCGACCCACCAAGTGAAGAAGGGGAAAGCTGCGAGGAAAAGACAGACGGGACAACAGATGTCATTTTCACCAGGCAAGCCCAAACTCTGACAGGGCACAGAATCAATGCAGACAACAGTCAGAAAAAGAGGGACAGAGAGGGGAAGGGAATGCAAAATGCAGCGCCCTCTCACTGCTCTGGCGATATAGTCAGTGAGGACCGAGAGAGAGGAAGGCTGGTGTACCCAATGTCTCTAAAGTCACCATTAGAAGTCACTAGAATGTTATACACACCTGCTCGGTGGTGTATCGTGGGGGTACTATTCACACTTAAGGTCTGTTCTACACTGGAGGATTTACTATACAGTGAGAAGGTTGTTGGAAGTGGACGCCATCTTTGACGTGTTTGTTTTCTCATTGTTCTCCACAGTCCTTGTAGTGGGATTGTCAGTTGAGGATGGATCCATTTTTGATGCTTGTTCTCAGAATAGAGCCCTGGTGGTAATTCAGAAGGGGTAAGAGAGTTGGGATGGGATAGGGACAAATGTAGTGGAAACTCTTGGTTAAAAGCAAGAAAATGATTGTCTGTCTGTGATAAGTCACTGGACAGGCCAATGACTTGACTTGTTTGAAGGTTTGAAGTTAAGCATGGGGTTAAAATCAAGGTTAGGATTAAGATTGGAGTTAGGTATGAGATTGGGGTTAGGACGGCTTTGATTGGTGGTGGGAGGTGGTCAAGGGTCAGATGTAGGAAGCCCAGGATCGGAGGGAGACCGGTTCCTGTTGGCAGCTGGTTTCCAAGAACGCCTGGGCTACGGAGATCCCTCCAGAGAGGCTGCAGAGAAGGAGAGAGAGAGAGAAAGAGACCGAGAGGAAGAGAAAGAAAGAGAGCGAACGAGAGAGAAGAGATGATTAAAAGAGGGCGGAAGTGAGAAATGGATAAACAGACAAAAAGGAAGCAAAAATGGGAACAAAAATGTACAGAGAAATTAAGGAGGAAATGAAGTAGGGATAACATTTTTTTTATTGTGATTACAAGTGTCAGGCAAGGGGAGGTAGAAATATGGATCAGGGGGAATTAACAAAATAGAGGAGAAAGAAAGAGATAAAGAGAGAAAGGATAAAAGAGAGAAGAAAAGGAGGGGAGACATAATTATAAAATGGCAGTAGCAGCAGAGAATCAACACAGTGGAGCAGCACTGCGCTCCCAGGCACACAAAGGGAGATGGAGAGCTGTGTGTGAGTGAGTGAGAGAAAAAGCACACACACACACACACACACACACACACACCAGGCGGATCAGGGGAGAGAAGATAAGTGACATTTAAAGCTTGGGTACGACGTGTGACATGGTACGGGTGACACATGCCAAGTCTCTCTGATGAGTCTGAATCAGTCTCTGAAAGACCGGCACACTGTTATTAATCCACCATTTTTTTTTTCTTGAAATGAAAGCAAGTGCTTATGCTATATTTACCACATATAGGCTTTGTGGCTGTGTATCAAACGACATACTCAACGTTTTAGAACATACCACAGAGCTCTAAATAAATACCACAAGTGTGTAGGTCTTTATATGCAAGGTTGGGGAGTAACAGATTACATGTGACATTAATTACATGTTATGTTACCAACAATAATTTTGTTATCAGACTACAGATACTTTTGAAAAAGTCGATGATTACTTCTAAATTCGCCCAAAAATATTCCAAACTTTTGTTCTCTCAATGGCATTCAAATCAGCATTGAAAAAAGGCACAATTTGAATTTGTTCCACTTGAGCAAGTCAGACACCACTATAAATTTAAAAAGTTGTGTCACATGCACCAAATACAATTGGTGTAGACTACCGTGAAATGCTTGCTTACGAGCCCTTCCCAACGATGCAAAGTAAAAAAATATCTAAATTGTAACACGAGAAATAAAATACACAAGAATTAAGCTGTATACATGGAGAACCAGTACCAGATCAATGTGCAGAGGTACGAGGTATTTGAGGGAAATATGTACATGAAGGCAGGGTAAAGTGACTAGACATCAGGATAGATAATAATAAGGTATTAGAGGTAGATACAGTCGGAAGTGTACATACACATCAGCCAAATACATTTAAACACAATTTTTCACAATTCCTGACATTTAATCTGAGTAAAAATTCCTTGTCTTAGGTCAGTAAGGATAACCACTTTATTTTAAGAATGTGAAATGTCAGAATAATATTAGAGAGAAGGATTCATTTCAGCTTTTATTTCTTTCATAACATTCCCAGGGGTCAGAAGTTTACATACACTCAATTAGTATTTGGTAGAATTGCCTTTAAATTGTTTAACTTGGGTCAAATGTTTCAGGTAGCCTTCCACAAGCTTCCCACAATAAGTTGGGTGAATTTTGGCCCCTTCCTCCTGACAGAGCTGGTGTAACTGAGTCGGGTTTGTTGGCCTCCTTGCTCGCACAGGCTTTTTCAATTCTGCCCACAAATTTTCTATAGGACTGAGGTCAGGGCTTTGCGATGGCCTCTCCAATACCTTGACTTTGTTGTCCTTGATAAACTTCTCCTTAATGCAACCGCTGTGTCAGATTTCAAAAAGGCTTACGGTGAAAGCACACCACTTGATTATGTTAGGTCAGCGTCTAGCTACAAAACCATACAGCCATTTACCAACCAAGGAGACGTGTCACAAAAGTCAGAATAGCGTTAAAATGAATCACTTACCTTTGTTGATCTTCATCTGGTGGCACTCCCAGGTCTCCATGTTAGACAATAAATGTAAGTTTTGTTTGATAATGTCCCCGTTTATGTCCAAAAATGTATTAAAAAATCCAAAAGGCACAATGCGCGCTCTCAACATCAAGGCGAAAAGTCTAAAACGTACAATAAAAGTTAGTAGAAATATTTCAAACGATGTTTAAAATCAATCAGGTTGTTTTTCTCATAAATAATCAATAATATTTCAACCGGACAAAAGCTTTGTCAATAGAAATGTAAACAAGAAAGGCGCGCTCACGATCACGCGCTGGGCTCATGTCTGGAAATTTCCACTGGCCTCTCATTGAAAGTGCTGTATCTCCCTCATTTTTCAGAGTAAAAGTCTGAAACAATGCCTAAAGACTGGCCACATGTCGAGGAAGCCACAAATACCGTGAACTGGGTCCTAGGTCTTTGTATGGCGGATCGGCTTTCAATGGAAAAACAGGCTTTTGAAATAATACTACTTCCTGGTTGGTTTTTCCTCAGGTTTTCGACTGTCATAACATTTCTGTTATACTCACCGACATTAGTTTAACAGTTTTGGAAACTTGAATATTTTCTATCTAAATCTACTAATTATATGCATATCCTAGCTTCTGGGCCTGAGTAGCAGGCAGTTTAATTTGGGCACACTTTTCATCCAAAATTCCGAATGCTGCCCCCTACCCTAGTGAAGTTAAGGACAACAAAGTCAAGGTATTGGAGTGGCCATCACAAAGCCCTGACCTCAATCCTATAGAACATTTGTGGGCAGAATTGAAAAAGCCTGTGCAAGCAAGGAGGCCAACAAACCTGACTCAGTTACACCTGCTCTGTCAGGAGGAATGGGCCAAAATTCACCCAACTTATTGTGGGAAGCTTGTGGAAGGCTACCCAAAACATTTGACCCAAGTTAAACAATTTAAAGGCAATGCTACCAAATACTAATTGAGTATGTAATCTTCTGACCCACTGGGAATGCGATGAAAGAAATAAAAGCTGAAATAAATCCTTCTCTCTACTATTATTCTGACATTTCACATTCTTAAAATAAATTGGTGATCTAACTGACCTAAAATAGGGAATTATTACTAGGATTAAACGTCAGGAATTGTGAAAAATAGAGTTTAAATGTATTTGGCTAAGGTGAAGGTAAACTTCCAACTTCAACTGTATGTAAATATGGTTCCTTTAAAAAAAATATATATATAAAAAAAAATATATATATAAATATATATATATTTGCAAAAATTTCTAAAAACCTCATTATGGAGTATTGTGTGTAGATTTAATAAGAAAAACATTGATTTAATACATTTTAGAAAAAGGCTGTAACGTAACAAAATGTGGAAAAAGTCAAGGGGTCTGAATACTTGTCAAAAGCACTGTATATACAAAAAGTCTTGTAATTTCTAAATAGTTCACCCGATATGAATAAAAATAAAGCTGACAGTCTGCACTTCAACCTCAGACATTGTATCATTTCAAATCCAAAGAGTACAGAGCAAAAATGACAAATGTGTAACTGTCCCAATGGAGCTCACTGTAGTTAAGGAGCTAGAATATTAAATACTGAATAAAAACAAGTAAAACGCATCATCTGTCTACCGTGTATCATAAAAGCCCTCAGAATTACTTTGGAGTTCTATTCTTTTCTCTGATTACTACAACCTACTAAACCCAAATTAAACATGACAGGGTATGAATACAACCATGCTTGGTGTGTTGCCTAGTTTGTGTGAATGTGTGCGAGAGTGAATGTGTTTGTGCATTTGAATGAGTGTGAAGTAGGTTTCTTTGTGAATGTGTGTATGTGCGAGTAAATGTGTGTGTGTGTGTGTGTGTGTGTGTGTCAGAAAAAAAGAGCAATGCCAGTTATTAAACAAACCAATTACAAGGCCCACTCATGCCGTTTACCTCCCAAACAAAGGCTGAATGTTGATTTGTAAAGAACAACACTACTGCACTGTAATTTACACAGTAAAAACTGTCTTCTCTCACTTTCTCTTTTCACTCTTTTTTTCCTCCATCTCTTCAGCCTGTGGCGGCTCCCTTGCCACTGATCGCTCTCTCTGTGTGTATTTGTTCTCTCTCTCTCTGTCTGTCTCTATCTCTCTGCATGTGTCTCTCTCTATCTCTCTGTGTGTGTGTGTCTCTCTCTCTCTCTCTCTCTCTGTGTGTGTCTCTCTCTATCTCTCTCTCTATCTGTGTGTCTCTATCTCTCTCGTTCTCTGTGTGTGTGTCTCTCTCTGTGTGTGTGTCTCTCTCTCTACCTCTCTCTCTCGCTCCCTCTCTCTCTCGCTCCCTCTCTCTCTCTCTCTCCTGTGTATTTGTTCTCTGTGTGTGTATTTGTTCTCTCTGTGTGTGTATTTGTTCTCTCTCTGTGCGTATTTGTTCTCTCTCTGTGCGTATTTGTTCTCTCTCTCTCCTCTCTGTGTGTGTATTTGTTCTCTCTCTCTGTGTGTGTGTGTGTGTATTTGTTCTCTCTCCCCTCTCTGTGTATTTGTTCTCTCTGTGTGTATTTGTTCTCTCTCTCTGTGTATTTGTTCTCTCTCTCTCTGTGTATTTGTTCTCTCTCTTTCCTCTGTGTGTGTATTTGTTCTCTCTCTCTCCTCTCTGTGTGTGTATTTGTTCTCTCTCTCTCTCTCTCTCCTCTGTGTATTCGTTCTCTCCCTGTGTGTGTATTTGTTCTCTCTCTCTCCTCTGTGTGTGTATTTGTTCTCTCTCTCCTCTCTGTGTGTGTATTTGTTCTCTCTCTGTGCATTTGTTCTCTCTCTCTCTCCTCTCTGTGTGTGTATTTGTTCTCTCTCTCTCCTCTGTGTATTCGTTCTCTCCCTGTGTGTGTATTTGTTCTCTCTCTCTCTCCTCTCTGTGTGTGTATTTGTTCTCTCTCTCTCTCCTCTCTGTGTGTGTATTTGTTCTCTCTCTCTCCTCTGTGTATTCGTTCTCTCTCTCTGTGTATTTGTCTCTCTCTGTGTATTTGTTCTCTCTCTGTGTATTCTCTGTGTGTGCATTTGTTCTCTCTCTCTCCTCTTTGTGTGTGCATTTGTTCTCTCTCTCTCCTCTCTGTGTGTGTATTTGTTCTCTCTCTCTCCTCTCTGTGTGTGCATTTGTTCTCTGTCTCTCCTCTCTGTGTGTGTATTTGTTCTCTCTCTCTCCTCTCTGTGTGTGTATTTGTTCTCCCTCTCTCCTCTCTGTGTGTGTATTCGTTCTCTCTCTGTGTGTATTTGTTCTCTCTCTCTGTGCATGTTCTCTCTCTCTCTCCTCTCTGTGTGTGTATTTGTTCTCTCTCTCTCCTCTCTGTGTATTCGTTATCTCCCTGTGTGTGTATTTGTTCTCTCTCTCTCTCTCTCCTCTCTGTGTGTATTTGTTCTCTCTCTCTCTCCTCTGTGTATTTGTTCTCTCTCTCTGTGTATTTGTCTCTCTGTGTATTTGTTCTCTCTCTTTCTGTATTTGTTCTCTCTGTGTGTGCATTTGTTCTCTCTCTCTCCTCTCTGTGTATTCGTTATCTCCCTGTGTGTGTATTTGTTCTCTCTCTCTCTCTCTCTCTCTCCTCTCTGTGTGTATTTGTTCTCTCTCTCTCTCTCCTCTGTGTATTTGTTCTCTCTCTCTGTGTATTTGTCTCTCTGTGTATTTGTTCTCTCTCTTTCTGTATTTGTTCTCTCTGTGTGTGCATTTATTCTCTCTCTCTCCTCTCTGTGTGTGCATTTGTTCTCTCTCTCTCCTCTGTGTGTGCATTTGTTCTCTCTCTCTCCTCTCTGTGTGTGCATTTGTTATCTCTCTCTCCTCTCTGTGTGTATTCGTTCTCTCTTTGTGTATGTATTTGTTCTCTCTGTGTGCATTTGTTCTCTCTCTGTGTGCATTTGTTCTCTCTCTCTGTGTATTTGTTCTCTCTCTCTGTGTATTTGTTCTCTCTCTCTGTGTATTTGTTCTCTCTCTCTGTGTATTTGTTCTCTCTGTGTATTTGTTCTCTCTCTGTGTATTTGTTCTCTCTCTCTGTGTATTTGTTCTCTCTCTCTGTGTATTTGTTCTCTCTATGTGTGTATTTGTTCTCTCTCTGTGTATTTGTTCTCTCTCTGTGTATTTGTTCTCTCTCTCTGTGTATTTGTTCTCTCTCTCTGTGTATTTGTTCTCTCTCTCTGTGTATTTGTTCTCTCTCTCTGTGTATTTGTTCTCTCTCTCTCTGTATTTGTTCTCTCTCTCTCTGTATTTGTTCTCTCTGTGTGTGCATTTGTTCTCTCTCTCTCCTCTCCGTGTGTGCATTTGTTCTCTCTCTCTCTCCGTGTATTTGTTCTCTCTCTCTCTGTGTATTTGTTATCTCTCTGTGTGTATTTGTTCTCTCTCTCCTCTCTGTGTATTTGTTCTCTCTCTCTGTGTATTTGTTCTCTCTTTCCTCTGTGTGTGTATTTGTTCTCTCTCTCTCCTCTCTGTGTGTGTATTTGTTCTCTCTCTCTGTGTATTTGTTCTCTCTTTCCTCTGTGTGTGTATTTGTTCTCTTTCTCTCCTCTCTGTGTGTGTATTTGTTCTCTCTCTCTCTCCTCTCTGTGTATTCGTTCTCTCCCTGTGTGTGTAATTGTTCTCTCTCTCTCCTGTGTGTGTATTTGTTCTCTCTCTCCTCTCTGTGTGTGTATTTGTTCTCTCTCTCTGTGCATTTGTTCTCTCTCTCTCTCTCCTCTCTCTGTGTGTATTTGTTCTCTCTCTCTCTCTCCTCTCTCTGTGTGTATTTGTTCTCTCTCTCGCCTCTGTGTATTCGTTCTCTCCCTGTGTGTATTTGTTCTCTCTCTCTCCTCTCTGTGTGTGTATTTGTTCTCTCTCTCTCTCTCTCCTCTCTGTGTGTATTTGTTCTCTCTCTCTCTCCTCTGTGTATTTGTTCTCTCTCTCTGTGTATTTGTCTCTCTGTGTATTTGTTCTCTCTCTTTCTGTATTTGTTCTCTCTGTGTGTGCATTTGTTCTCTCTCTCTCCTCTCTGTGTATTCGTTATCTCCCTGTGTGTGTATTTGTTCTCTCTCTCTCTCTCTCTCTCTCCTCTCTGTGTGTATTTGTTCTCTCTCTCTCTCTCCTCTGTGTATTTGTTCTCTCTCTCTGTGTATTTGTCTCTCTGTGTATTTGTTCTCTCTCTTTCTGTATTTGTTCTCTCTGTGTGTGCATTTATTCTCTCTCTCTCCTCTCTGTGTGTGCATTTGTTCTCTCTCTCTCCTCTGTGTGTGCATTTGTTCTCTCTCTCTCCTCTCTGTGTGTGCATTTGTTATCTCTCTCTCCTCTCTGTGTGTATTCGTTCTCTCTTTGTGTATGTATTTGTTCTCTCTGTGTGCATTTGTTCTCTCTCTGTGTGCATTTGTTCTCTCTCTCTGTGTATTTGTTCTCTCTCTCTGTGTATTTGTTCTCTCTCTCTGTGTATTTGTTCTCTCTCTCTGTGTATTTGTTCTCTCTCTGTGTATTTGTTCTCTCTCTCTGTGTATTTGTTCTCTCTCTCTGTGTATTTGTTCTCTCTCTCTGTGTATTTGTTCTCTCTATGTGTGTATTTGTTCTCTCTCTGTGTATTTGTTCTCTCTCTGTGTATTTGTTCTCTCTCTCTGTGTATTTGTTCTCTCTCTCTGTGTATTTGTTCTCTCTCTCTGTGTATTTGTTCTCTCTCTCTGTGTATTTGTTCTCTCTCTCTCTGTATTTGTTCTCTCTCTCTCTGTATTTGTTCTCTCTGTGTGTGCATTTGTTCTCTCTCTCTCCTCTCCGTGTGTGCATTTGTTCTCTCTCTCTCTCCGTGTATTTGTTCTCTCTCTCTCTGTGTATTTGTTATCTCTCTGTGTGTATTTGTTCTCTCTCTCCTCTCTGTGTATTTGTTCTCTCTCTCTGTGTATTTGTTCTCTCTTTCCTCTGTGTGTGTATTTGTTCTCTCTCTCTCCTCTCTGTGTGTGTATTTGTTCTCTCTCTCTGTGTATTTGTTCTCTCTTTCCTCTGTGTGTGTATTTGTTCTCTTTCTCTCCTCTCTGTGTGTGTATTTGTTCTCTCTCTCTCTCCTCTCTGTGTATTCGTTCTCTCCCTGTGTGTGTAATTGTTCTCTCTCTCTCCTGTGTGTGTATTTGTTCTCTCTCTCCTCTCTGTGTGTGTATTTGTTCTCTCTCTCTGTGCATTTGTTCTCTCTCTCTCTCTCCTCTCTCTGTGTGTATTTGTTCTCTCTCTCTCTCTCCTCTCTCTGTGTGTATTTGTTCTCTCTCTCGCCTCTGTGTATTCGTTCTCTCCCTGTGTGTATTTGTTCTCTCTCTCTCCTCTCTGTGTGTGTATTTGTTCTCTCTCTCTCCTCTGCGTGTGTATTCGTTCTCTCTCTGTGTGTATTTGTTCTCTCTCTGTGTGTATTTGTTCTCTCTCTCTCTCCTCTCTGTGTATACGTTCTCTCCCTGTGTGTGTATTTGTTCTCTCTCTCTCCTCTGTGTATTCGTTCTCTCTCTCTGTGTATTTGTCTCTCTCTGTGTATTTGTTCTCTCTCTGTGTATTCTCTCTGTGTGTGCATTTGTTCTCTCTCTCTCCTCTCTGTGTGTGCATTTGTTCTCTCTCTCTCCTCTCTGTGTGTGCATTTGTTATCTGTCTCTCCTCTCTGTGTGTGTATTTGTTCTCTCTCTCTCCTCTCTGTGTGTGTATTTGTTCTCCCTCTCTCCTCTCTGTGTGTGTATTCGTTCTCTGTGTGTATTTGTTCTCTCTCTCTGTGCATGTTCTCTCTCTCTCCTCTCTGTGTGTGTATTTGTTCTCTCTCTCCTCTCTGTGTATTCGTTCTCTCCCTGTGTGTGTATTTGTTTTCTCTCTCTCTCTCCTCTCTGTGTGTATTTGTTCTCTCTCTCTCTCCTCTGTGTATTTGTTCTCTCTCTCTGTGTATTTGTTCTCTCTC